>NW_024041550.1:0-21719 GCF_014851395.1 Micropterus salmoides | reverse complement strand
GAAAGAATGTGAGAACAGCACACATTTCACGTACTGTGTTTCTGCTCCAGCCTGCCTAAAAAAAAGCGTTTTTGGATTAAATGGACTTTATTAGCTGCTGCAGTGCAGGATGAACTCAGAAAGACCCATTCTCACCTTATTATTCTAACCATGCAACGAAGAAGAAGAAATGCATAAAAAATCCTGGGACAAAATCTGTCCACAAATACTGTACAGCATGTAGTCTAATGAACAAGACTGTGTTATAGCGACTTGGGCAGTGAAATGTTTAATTTTTTAAATTCATGTGGTCATAGTTGTCCACAACTCAAATCAGAATATAAGAAGAAATGTTTATACCACTCAAGAAGGCTTCCTATCAGAAGGTAGGAAGGTATTTCAAATGTACAACTGCAGTACTTACATCTAAGTAAAGTAATTTCCCTGACATTTTTGTGTACTTTACTTTTAATAGACGCATGTAACAGGTTTTATACTTCCTGTGAGTATAATCCAATCAATCTTTTTTCATACTGTATATCTGATGTGTAATTTGATCAATTGTGTTGTATGTCGTGCGCATCTCAGAGAAGACTCTGACTGCAACATGCGTCTTTGAAAGAGAGAAACGGACAGAAAAAGTCTCTAACTCTGCCTGTCAGCTCGCTCTGCCGTTAAAACTGAATTTACCATACAGAATTGAATACGAGTGCACTCCAGATTTAGCTGCAGCCAGCTGACCGTGTGCTTCTCTCTATACCGCAGTTCTGTGTCCATGCATGCAGCAAACTGAAAGCACTGTTGTCGGAGGTCTACATGAAAAGAGAAGGAAGACATTGGGTAGTATTGTCTTCAGAGTTGTTAAACACCTCAGTGACTGAAGGAAGCCATATGACTGTGTGAGGGGCAAGATCATTGATGTCTGCAGGCAGAGTAGGAGCTCTCTGTCTGACTGGTCCACAATAGCAGAGAAGATGACCCCTTGAGTTATCAAGCACGTAAAGTTGGTTCAGATGTGAGCATATACACTGAAGTTACAACAACTTCCTGTGTCATGGCAAAGACTTGATTTGACGCCACGCCACGGACACGCCCATTGACGAAAACTCGCAAATAGCACAACTTTTCATCTTCAATGCCTTTAGAAGGCACAACAGAAATTTGAAGTCGGTCGGACTAAATCCTAGGAGGAGTTCGTTAAAGTACGAAGTGTTAAATCATCCAAAATGACGTAAAATTAAAATGGCCGACTTCCTGTTGGGTTTAGGCTATGGCTCCAAGAGACTTTTTTGTGCATCTGGACAAGATACACGTACCACAGAAATTCGTGCACGTAGGTGAAACGTGCGGCGGGGGCTGCTTCGTTAAAGGTCACTTCCTGTTGCCAGCAGGTGGCTATGACTGTGGGTGAATGTCAGCATGTACATGTGTTCAGGGCGGGACTCTCATCCTACATGTACAGTTTGGTCCAGATGTGAGCATGTACACTGAAGTTACGACAACTTCCGTGTCATGGCGAAGAGCTGATCTTTGACGCCACGCCACGGACACGCCATTGACGAAAACTTGCAAATAGCACAACTTTCATCTTCAATGCCTTTAGAAGGCACAGCAAATTTGAGGTCGGTCGGACTAAATCCCTAGGAGGAGTTCGTTAAAGTACGAAGTGTGTAAATCATCCAAAATTTGACGTAAAATTCAAAATGGCCGACTTCCTGTTGGGTTAGGCTATGGCTCCAAGAGACTTTTTTGTGCGTCTGGACAAGATACACGTACCACAGAAAATTCGTGCACGTAGGTGAAACGTGCGGCGGGGGCTGCTTGTTAAAGGTCACTTCTGTTGCCAGCAGGTGGCGCTATGACTGTGGGTGAATGTCGGCATGTACATGTGTTCAGGGCGGGACTCATCCTACATGTACAGTTTGGTCAGATGTGAGCATGTACATGAAGTTACAAAACTTCCTGTTTCATTGCGAATCATCGACGCCACGGACACGCCCATTGACGAAAACGCGCAAATAGCACAACTTTTCATCGTCAATGCCTTTAGAAGGCACAGCAGAAATTTGACGTCGATCCGACTAAATCCCTAGGAGGAGTTCGTTAAAGTACGAAGTGTGTAAATCATCCAAAAATGGCCGTAAAATTCAAAATGGCCGACTTCCTGTTGACTTTAGGCTATGGGTTCTTGAGGCTTTTTTGTGCGTCTTGATACGATACATGTCCCCAGAAAATTTCGTACATGTAGGTTGAACGTGAACGAGGGCTAATCTTTTCCAATTTTCTAGGTGGCGCTAGCGAGTCATTTTGCCACGCCCATGTGCGAAACTTGTAGAATACGAAATTTTTCACCGGTTCTGACATGTTTGCAAATTTTGGTGAGTTTTCGAGTATGTTTAGGCCATGTCATTGGGCCTACTTTGCAGAAAAAAAAAAAAAAAAAAAAAAAATATATATATAATCCGAGCAAATTCAATAGGGACCTCGCAGGCGTGCTCGGGCCCTAATAAAAAAAATATATATATATAATAATAATCCGAGCAAATTCAATAGGGACCTCACACGGTCGTGCTCGGGCCCTAAAAATAAAATAATATATATATATATATATAATCCGAGCAAATTCAATAGGGACCTCACACGGTCGTGCTCGGGCCCTAAAATCCGAGCAAATTCAATAGGGACCTCGCACGGTCGTGCTCGGGCCCTAATAATCCAAGCAAATTCAATAGGGACCTCGCACGGTTGTGCTCGGCCCTAATTAAAGCTGCAAGCAGCGTTGGGCGGCCCTCGCACTTGTAGCGCGTCCGCGGTGACCGGCCGAGTTGCATATTCTGGAGCTCTGCCGGTGCGGCTGTGAATTTCCTACGCGGTTCCGACGCCGCATGAAGGTGCTATATGTCACTTCCTGTGTCCCCTATGTGGAGCTACATAGCACTTGCCGCTATGAATATAAATCGGTATTGGTGTGTAGATGTCTGCGGGGTGGGAGAGTTATCAAGCACGTAAAGTTTGTTTCAGATGTGAGCATGTACACTGAACAATAATGTACCCAAACAATAAAATAAATTCCTTTTATATTTCCCTGCCTTGTTGTTTATGTGTACATACAGAGGAAGAATGTGAGAACAGCACACATTTCATCGTTACTGTGTGTTAGAGCATGGGAGAACAGTGGATACTTTTAATACAGCCCACACCCCTAATACTGTGTAACTATAACAAGTAGAGAACAGAAGAAAAAGATGTTCTTTCTTTACAACTGTCTGCATAGCTTATTCATATTGTGTAATGAATGAAAATAAATAGGCCTACTAGGCTCCTCTCTACTTTGACATTTAAGATTAGCTTGTTTGATCCACCTTCATACACATGTGACATTACTGTACAACTTGAGAAAGGTGAGTTGTTTTCTGCTCCAGCCTGCCTAAAAGAAAAGCGTTTTTGGGATTAAATGGACTTTATTAGCTGCTGCAGTGCAGGATGAACTCAGAATAGACCCATTTCTCACCTTATTATTCTAAATCATGCAACGAAGAAGAAGAAATGCATAATAAATCCTGGGACAAAATCTGTACAAATACTGTACAGCATGTAGTCTGATGAACAAGACTTGTGTTATAGCTGACTTGGGCAGTGAAATGTTTTTTTAATTCATGTGGTCATAGTTGTCCACAACTCAAATCAGAATATAAGAAGAAATGTTTTATACCACCTCAAGAAGGCTTCCTATCAGAAAGGTAGGAAGGTATTTCAAATGTACAACTGCAGTACTTAAATCTAAGTAAAGTAATTTCCCTGACATTTTTGTGTTACTTTACTTTTAATAGACCCATGTAAGAGGTTTTATACTTCCTGTGAGTATAATCCAATCAATCTTATTTTCATACTGTATATCCGTTGTGTAATTTGATAAATTGTGTTGTATGTCGTGCTCGCATCTCAGAGAAGACTCTGACTGCAACATGCGTCTTTGTAAAGAGAGAAACGGACAGAAAAAGTCTCTAACTCTGCCTGTCAGCTCGCTCTGCTCCGTTAAAACTGAATTTACCATACAGAATTGAATACGAGTGCACTCCAGATTTAGCTGCAGCCAGCTGACCGTGTGCTTCTCCCTATACCGCAGTTCTGTGTCCATGCATGCAGCAAACTGAAAGCACTGTCTGTCGAGCGTCTACGTGAAAAGAGAAGGAAGACATTGCTGGTAGTATTGTCTTCAGAGTTGTTAAACACCTCAGCGCACTGAAGGAAGCCATCTGACTGTGTGAGGGCAAGATCGTTGATGTCTGCAGGCAGAGTAGGAGCTCTCCTGTCTGACTGGTCCACCAATAGCAGAGAAGATGACCCCTTGAGACACAGCCCCTCCTCATTTGCATAATGAGGCAGAAATGCATACAAAAATTTAAAAAAGACAGGCAGAAATAAATACCATGGGTGAAAATAAATGAGGTAAATAAATACAAAGGAAGAATAAAACAGACAAAAATATTAAAACACACATAAATAAATACATTAAAAAAATTAAAGCTGCAAGCAGCGTTGGGCGGGCCCTCGCACTTATAAGCGCGTCCACGCGTGAGCCGGCCGAGTTGCATATTCTGGAGCTCTGCCGGTGCGGCTGTGAATTTCCTATGCGGTTCCGACGCCGCATGAAGGTGCTATATGTCACTTCCTGTGTCCCCTATGTGGAGCTACATAGCACTTGCCGCTATGAATATAAATCGGTATTGGTGTGTAGATGTCTGCGGGGTGGGAGAGTTATCAAGCACGTAAAGTTTGTTTCAGATGTGAGCATGTACACTGAACAATAATGTACCCAAACAATAAAATAAATTCCTTTTATATTTCCCTGCCTTGTTGTTTATGTGTACATACAGAGGAAGAATGTGAGAACAGCACACATTTCATCGTTACTGTGTGTTAGAGCATGGGAGAACAGTGGATACTTTTAATACAGCCCACACCCCTAATACTGTGTAACTATAACAAGTAGAGAACAGAAGAAAAAGATGTTCTTTCTTTACAACTGTCTGCATAGCTTATTCATATTGTTAATGAATGAAAATAAATAGGCCTACTAGGCTCCTCTCTACTTTGACATTTAAGATTAGCTTGTTTGATCCACCTTCATACACATGTGACATTACTGTACAACTTGAGAAAGGTTAGTTGTTTTCTGCTCCAGCCTGCCTAAAAGAAAAGCGTTTTTGGGATTAAATGGACTTTATTAGCTGCTGCAGTGCAGGATGAACTCAGAATAGACCCATTTCTCACCTTATTATTCTAAATCATGCAACGAAGAAGAAGAAATGCATAATAAATCTTGGGACAAAATCTGTCCACAGCATGTAGTCTGATGAACAAGACTTGTGTTATAGCTGACTTGGGCAGTGAAATGTTTAATTTTTTTAATTCATGTGGTCATAGTTGTCCACAACTCAAATCAGAATATAAGAAGAAATGTTTTATACCACCTCAAGAAGGCTTCCTATCAGAAAGTTAGGAAGATATTTCAAATGTACAACTGCAGTACTTAATTCTAAGTAAAGTAATTTCCCTGACATTACTGTGTTACGCATGTAACAGGTTTTATACTTCCTGTGAGTATAATCCAATCAGTCTTATTTTCATACTGTATATCCGTTGTGTAATTTGATAAATTGTGTTGTATGTGGTGCTCGCATCGGGTACTACTGAGACTTCATTGCCCTCTTCAGAGAAGACTCTGACTGCAACATGCGTCTTTGTAAAGAGAGAAACGGACAGAAAAAGTCTCTAACTCTGCCTGTCAGCTCGCTCTGCTCCGTTAAAATTGAATTTACCATACAGAATTGAATACGAGTGCACTCCAGATTTAACTGCAGCCAGCTGACCGTGTGCTTCTCCCTATACCGCAGTTCTGTGTCCATGCATGCAGCAAACTGAAAGCACTGTCTGTCGGAGCGTCTACGTGAAAAGAGAAGGAAGACATTGCTGGTAGTATTGTCTTCAGAGTTATTAAACACCTCAGCGCACTGAAGGAAGCCATCTGACTGTGTGAGGGGAAAGATCGTTGATGTCTGGAGGCAGAGTAGGCCTAGAGCTCTCCTGTCTGACTGGTCCACCAATAGCAGAGAAGATGACCCCTTGAGTTATCAAGCACGTAAAGTTTGGTTCAGATGTCAGCATGTACACTGAAGTTACAACAACTTCCTGTGTCATGGCGAAGACTTGATCTTTGACGCCACGCCACGGACACACCCATTGACGAAAACTCGCAAATAGCACAACTTTTCATCTTCAATGCCTTTAGAAGGCACAGCACAAATTTGAAGTCGGTCGGACTAAATCCCTAGGAGAAGTTCGTTAAAGTACGAAGTGTGTAAATCATCCAAAATTTGACGTAAAATTCAAAATGGCCGACTTCCTGTTGATTTTAGGGCATCGCTCCAAGAGGCTTTTTTGTGCGTCTGGACAAAATACACGTACCACAGAAAATTCGTGCACGTAGGTGAAACGTGCGGCGGGGGCTGCTTCGTTAAATGTCACTTCCTGTTGCCAGCAGTTGGCGCTATGACTGTGGGTGAATGTCAGCATGTACATGTGTTCAGGGTGGGACTCTCATCCTACATGTACAGTTTGGTCCAGATGTGAGCATGTACACTGAAGTTACAACAACTTCCTGTGTCATGGCGAAGACTTGATCTTTGACGCCACGCCACGGACACGCCCATTGACGAAAACTCGCAAATAGCACAACTTTTCATCTTCAATGCCTTTAGAAGGCACAGCACAAATTTGAAGTCGGTCGGACTAAATCCCTAGGAGAAGTTCGTTAAAGTACGAAGTGTGTAAATCATCCAAAATTTGACGTAAAATTCAAAATGGCCGACTTCCTGTTGATTTTAGGGCATCGCTCCAAGAGGCTTTTTTGTGCGTCTGGACAAAATACACATACCACAGAAAATTCGTGCACGTAGGTGAAACGTGCGGCGGGGGCTGCTTCGTTAAATGTCACTTCCTGTTGCCAGCAGTTGGCGCTATGACTGTGGGTGAATGTCAGCATGTACATGTGTTCAGGGTGGGACTCTCATCCTACATGTACAGTTTGGTCCAGATGTGAGCATGTACACTGAAGTTACAACAACTTCTGTGTCATGGCGAAGAGTTGATCTTTGACGCCACGCCACGGACACGCCCATTGACGAAAACTCGCAAATAGCACAACTTTTCATCTTCAATGCCTTTAGAAGGCACAGCGGAAATTTGAGGTCGGTCGGACTAAATCCCTAGGAGGAGTTCGTTAAAGTACGAAGTGTGTAAATCATCCAAAATTTGACTTGACAAAATTTGACAGAAAAAAAAAAAAAAAGAAGAAAAAAAAAAATATATATATATATATAATGCGAGCAAATTCAATAGGGACCTCGCACGGTCGTGCTCGGGCCCTAATATATAATCCGAGCAAATTCAATAGGGACCTCACACGGTCGTGCTCGGGCCCTAATAAATAAATAAATAAATAATCCGAGCAAATTCAATAGGGACCTCGCACGGTCGTGCTCGGGCCCTAATAAATAAATAAATAAATAAATAATCCGAGCAAATTCAATAGGGACCTCGCACGGTCGTGCTCGGGCCCTAAAAAAAATAAATAATCCAAGCAAATTCAATAGGGACCTCGGACGGTCGTGCTCGGGCCCTAATAAATAAATAAATAAATAATAATCTGAGCAAATTCAATCGGGACCTCGGACGGTCGTGCTCGGCCCTAAAAAAAATAAATAATCCAAGCAAATTCAATAGGGACCTCGCACGGTCGTGCTCGGGTCCTAAAAAAAAAAATATATAATCTTAGCAAATTCAATAGGGACCTCACACGGTCGTGCTCGGGCCCTAATAATCTTAGCAAATTCAATAGGGACCTCGCACGGTCGTGCTCGGGCCCTAATAATCTTAGCAAATTCAATAGGGACCTCGCACGGTCGTGCTCAGGCCCTAATAATCTTAGCAAATTCAATAGGGACCTCACACGGTCGTGCTCGGGCCCTAATGATTACTCCCAAACAAAAACAAAAAACAAAATTGTATGAGGAAATCGTATAAGAAAGTTGGAAGAAGGAGCTAAAAAACAGAGTATCAAACTGAAACACACAAGGAGAAAACAGACCAGGAAAAAAGAAGAAGAAGAGGAAAGAGAACAGTAAAGCCTAGTTCACACTTCATGATTTTAAACCTGATTTGCTGGTCCGTGAGCTCGGCAACTGTCAGACTGTGATCAGGGGTAAATCAGCGATCAAGCAGCGGCCAACAGGTCGTATGTGTGAACTACTCAACGAAGCATCAAAATGGCTCCCTTACACATCGCTGACACATCGCCGATGCCAGCCAGATATCTATATATATATAATTGCTATCTTTATATTAACAAACAGCTGTTTGGTGTTTCCATTCCATTTCCCGTTTTACTTTTCACGTGTGTTTTCTTTACAAAACGTGGTTTGGAGACCAACCGTTGGGTGACAGCAATTGTCAGCTCGTGCAGTGTGTGACCCCTGTCACTGATCAGTCACGTAGTGTGAACACCGCAACGACTTCAAGATCCCATCACAAGAACGCAAGTTGTGTAGTGTGAATAGTACGGTGATCTGCTGACACTGAAAGTTGTGTGAAGAATGAGCCTTAAAGATGTGTTTCGATCACTTAGTAGTTCCCTGCTAAGCGGACTGCAGGGTATTCGGCCATTTTAAGTAACATTCCAAACCACAGGGAGCACAACGTGTTCAGTTCAAAGGGAACTGTGAAGGGAAGAAGTAAACAACGATCCATCAGTTTACTATAAGATGAAAGACAAGATTACCCATCAGCCTTTGTGCCTCATAAGAGCAGGCGGCAAAAACTAACAAACAAAAGAGTTTATAAATCCTAAACTCTAAATCCGTAATTATTATCGTTGTAATGCAATCATTATTTATATGCTTATTTCAGAGGTTAGGTTACCTAAAAACAACAATGCTCATGTGAATCTTTTAAGAATGCTTATCTTGTAAATGAATCCAATCACATTCATTTAAAATGTATATACATTTCAATAGAATAGAAACAGAAGAAGTTAGAGAAATATAAGTTTTGTAATTGTATCAGTTTTTGTTTGAATGTATATTCAATATTTTATTTCAGTAATGTCCACAGTAGAAATGAGTATCCAGAGCAACACACGGCACATTAACATTTACATTTACTCATTTGGCAGACGCTTTTATCCAAAGCGACTTACATTTGAGGAACAACATACAATCATTAACAGAGCATAAAATACAGCATGAGATCTACAACTGACAATACATAATAAAAGCAATAGTAAATACTAGTAAGCGCTAATGGCACATATCGCATCAATGGGGTAAATACCTAGGAAAAGAAGTTAGAGTTAACAAAAAGTGCAATCAATACAAGATAATTGTAGGGGATAGAAGAAGATGAGCACAGGAATTGCAGGTTAGATGTCAGGAATTAGATGTGTTGTAAGAGGAAGTGTTCTTGGAAGAGATGAGTTTTCAAGAGCTTCTTGAAGTTAAAGAGGGACGCCCCTGCTCTGATGGCGTGTGGTAGCTTGTTCCACCATCGTGGTGTCACAGATACGGCCGGGACTGGGGATGGCAGAGCCAGGCTGCGTTCGTTGGAGGAGCGTAGTGGCCGAGAAGGAACATTAACTTGTATTATGGAGTTTAGGTAGATGGGTGCAGACCCAGTAGTCACTCTGTATGCAAACATTAGTGACTTGAATCTGATTCTGGAGGCCATGGGTAGCCAGTGGAGGTCAGCAATGGAGTGACATGCGTCCTTTTGGGCTGATCAAAAACCAGATGCGCTGCTGCGTTCTGAACCATTTGTAGCTGGAAGACCTGCTAGGAGGGCATTTCAATAGTCAAGGCGAGAGGTAACCATGGCCTGTACCAGAAGCTGGGTGGCATATTGACTGAGGTAGGGCCTGATTTTTTTGATGACAGCAGCAACATGGTCTGAAAAGGACAGCTGGTCATCAATCATGACACCCAAGTTTCTCACCACCCTGGTTGGAGTGATGGTTGAGGAGCCAATTTTTAGTTTGATGTTATGGTGGATAGATTGCTTGGCTGGAATGACCAAGAGTTCAGTCTTAGAGAGGTTTAGTTGAAGGTGGCAAGCCTTCATCCATGCAGATATGTCCGAGAGACAGTCTGTGATCCGCGCCGAGACGGTGGCATCTCGGTCGTCTGGCAGGAAGGATAGGTAGAGTTGCGTATGTCTGCGTAGCAGTGATAAGAGAAGCCGTGCGAGCGAATGATCGGCCCCAATGAGGTGGTGTAAATCGAGAAGAGAGAGGCCCTAGCACTGAGCCTTGGGGTACCTCTGTGGAGAGACAGTGGGAGGAGAATAATTGTGTAGGATTCGAACCACAGGAGTGCTTTACCCGAGATGCCCATTGCTGAGAGGATCATGTGATTTACTGTGTCAAAGGCAGCTGATAGGTCAAGCAAGACAAGAACTGAGGATTGGGCTGCAGCTTTAGCTGACCTTAGGGCTTTTGTTACGGACAAAAGAGCTGTTTCAGTAGAGTGGCCACTCTTAAATCCAGACTGATATGGATCTAGGAGGTCATTCCGTGAGAGGAATTCTGAGACCTGTTTGAAGACTGCCTGTTCGATAGTTTTGGATAAAAATGGTAGAAGCGAAACTGGCCGATAACTTGAGTTATGTCGAGTGAGGGCTTTTTAAGCAAGGGTGTAACCCAGCCCTTTTGAAAGTGGTCGGGAAGGTTCCTGAAGCCAGAAAAGTATTTATCACATGAATGATTGCCAGAACCACAGTAGGAGATTGGAGGAGATTGGAGGAGATTCGTAGGAATCGGATCCAGTGGGCATGTAGTGGGACGGCGATGGGTCAGGAGTTCTGATACTTCGTTCTCCGTGAGAGGAGTAAACAAGGAGAGTGAAGTGCCATTGTCTTGGGAGGGCAGAGGAACAGATGCAGTAGGACTGCTACATTTTAGCCTCAGTGTTGGGCCTTTTGCGCCATTTCCCGTGGCAGATATGAATAAGGACTGCTACATGATAGGTTTTCCTGTGCTGTACTCACACAGTGGGAGCTGACCAGGGCGGGAATAGAATGGTTGATTTTTGAGAGATTTAGAGAATTGGCTAGTTATAGCCGCCACTTTGCCTGTGAAGAAGGCAGCAAAGGTATCAGCAGACAAGTTTGTGGGTGGAGGAGGATTTAGTAGCGCTTTAAAAGTGGAAAATAATTTCCCTGAGTCAGTGGCACTGCTTATTCTGTCATTATAGAACACTGTTTTGGCAGCATTGATGCTTGTTGAGAAGGAGGATAGGAGCAGTTGGTAGCCCTTAAGATCAGCAGGGTCTTTGGTTTTTCGCCATTTTCTTTCAGCAGCTCTGACATAAGTACGTATGGTATCTGTTAGCAATGGGTGGGACTGGTTCGGGCAGGCAGGCTTAGGTGGATAGAGGACACAGGCTATCCAGGCACGAGCTCATTGTAGAGCAAAGAGATTGTGTGGCATCATTGACCTCGAGAGAGGAAAATGTGTTGAGGGAAGGTAGAGCGGATGCTACCACTGAGGCAAAGTGAGTGGGAGACAGGTTACGGAGGTTGCAGCGATGTGAGACCAACGGTGCTGGAACAATGGGCTGTTTCTGTAAGCATACCGTGAACTGAATGAAAAAGTGGTCAGACATGTGTAGAGGAGTGACAGTAAGGCACTCGGTGGGACAGTTTCGAACAAGAATAAGGTCAAGCACCTTGCCAGCTTTGTGGGTCGGGGGCTGAGAACCCGAGTTAGATCAAAGGACTGAATCAGAGACAGGAAGTCTGTTGAGTTTGATTTGTCCAAGTGAATGTTCATGTCACAGAGGACAAGTAATGGACAGTCATGATCTGGGATTGAAGACAGCAGTGAATCTAGCTCTTCTACAAAGTTACCCACTTGTCCCGGTGGATGGTAAATGACAATCACAGAGACCTTTACCGGAGCGGACACCAAGACAGCATGATATTCGAAGGAGGCATATTGATTCGGGGGTAGAAGTTGGAAAGTTCCATTTGTTGGAAAGCCCAATCCCACCCTCCTCCCAGATGGTCAGGGGGTGTGGGTGAAAGAGTAATTGTTGGACAGCTAAGCGGGGGTAGCAGTGTTTTCTGGTTTGATCCAGGTCTCAGTGAGCACCAGTAGCCCAAGAGATAATGTGTTAGCATAAGTAGTGATAAAGTCAGCTGCAGACTGGCAGTTCCATGACCCAACAATATCTAACCTTCCATTTCTCTCTAAGGTTCTGGAGAAAGCAGTTGCTAAACAGCTGTGTGACTTTCTACAGAGCAATAGTTTATTTGAGGATTTTCAGTCAGGATTTAGAGCTCATCATAGCACAGAGACAGCACTGGTGAAAATTACTAATGACCTCCTTATTGCATCAGACAAAGGACTTGTCTCTGTACTGGTTTTATTAGATCTTAGTGCTGCATTTGATACCATTGACCATCAGATCCTATTGCAGAGACTGGAATATTTCATTGGCATTAAAGGAACCGCTCTAAGCTGGTTTAAGTCCTATTTATCAGATCGATTTCAGTTTGTACATGTTAACGATGAGTCCTCCATGCATGCCAAAGTTAGTCATGGAGTTCCTCAAGGATCTGTCCTCGGACCAATCCTCTTCAGTTTATATATGCTTCCTTTAGGCAATATTATCAGGAAACATTCCATAAGCTTTCATTGTTATGCAGATGATACTCAGTATATCTATCGATCAAGCCAGAGGAAACTCATCAGTTAGCTAAACTTCAAATGTGCCTTCAGGATGTTAAAACCTGGATGACCTGTAATTTTCTCATGTTAAACTCAGATAAAACTGAAGTTATTGCTCTGGGGCCTAAGCACCTCCGTGACGCATTATCTAAAGATATAGTTTCCCTGGATGGCATCGCCCTGGCCTCCAGCACCACTGTGAGGAATCTTGGAGTTATCTTTGATCAGGACATGTCGTTTAAGTCTCACATTAAGCAAATTTCAAGGACCGCCTTTTTTCACCTACGTAATATTGCGAAAATCAGGAACATCCTGTCTAAAAATGATGCAGAAAAACTAGTCCATGCATTTGTTACTTCTAGGCTGGATTACTGCAATTCCTTATTATCAGGCTGCTTGAAAAAGTCCATTAAGACTCTTCAGCTGATCCAGAATGCTGCAGCGTGTTCTGACAGGAACCAGGAAAGAGATCACATTTCTCCTGTTTTAGCTTCTTTGCATTGGCTTCCAGTAAAATCCAGAATAGAATTTAAAATCATTCTTCTTACCTACAAAGCTCTTAATGGTCAGGCACCATCTTCTCTTAAAGAGCTCATAGTACCTTACTACCCCACCAGAGCACTGCGCTCCCAGAATGCAGGGTTACTTGTGGTTCCTAGAGTCTCCAAAAGTAGACTAGGAGCGTTCAGCTATCAAGCTCCTCTCCTGTGGAACCAGGTTCCAGTTTGGGTTCAGGAGGCAGACACCATCTCCACATTCAAGAGTAGGCTTAAGACTTTCCTCTTTGATAAAGCTTATAGTTAGGGCTGGCTCAGGTGAGTCCTGAACCATCCCTTAGTTATGCTGCTATAGGCCTAGACTGCCGGGGGATTTCCTATGATGCACTGAGCTCCTCTCTCCTCTACTTTCTCTCCCTCTGTATGCAACCTCATCCCATTATTGCATGTTACTAACACAACTTCTCCCCTTTCTGGTAGTCTTGTGCTTTCTCGTCTCTCTCCTCTCTCCTATCACTTCCTGCAGGTTTTCTGGCTCTGGAGCTGTGGAGTCTGGATCTGTGGTTGCGGGTCACCTGCTGCCCCCGTGTTCCTGCTCGACACCCTCTGCTGCAACGACTATTGTTGCTAGTCTTATTGTTATTATTGTTATTATAATCATTAACATTACGATTGTTACCATTAACACTATTATAAATATCTGTACCATTTTTCATTTAGTCTATAGCAACATCACCTTTACTGTCTGTACCTCTGTGTGTATATTGTGTAGGCTGCCCCCTCCCCTCTCTCTCTCCTTACATCCCTCTCTTTTTCTCTCCTGCTCTCTCTCTCTTTCTCTCTCTCTCTTTCCTTCACCCCCAATGGTTCTGCTCGAGGTTTCTGCCTCTTAACAGGAAGTTTTTCCTTGCCTCTGTCGCCTAGTGCTTGCTCTTGGTGGGAACTGTTGGGCTTCTGTAAATATCATCACAGAGTACGGTCTAGACCTGCTCTTTTATGAAAAGCGCTGTGAGATAACTGTTGTTGTGATTTGGCGCTATATAAATAAAATTGAATTGAAATTGAGAGACTTCCACCCCCACACCATTCACAGAGTGAATATCAGCCTCTCCAGGGACTGTGCCCTCAAACCCAACGTGTTCCTGGTCTGCCACCCGACCCTCTACCTGGACTGCCTGTATGATAACATACACCTACACAGAAATGCAGTCCCCACCCTTGGTAGAACCCTGAAGAATGTTGCCCTTGGCAGGAGACTTACTATTCAATTCAATTAAATTCAATTTTATTTATATAGTGCCAAATCACAACAACAGTTATCTCACAGCGCTTTTCATAAAAGAGCAGGTCTAGACCGTACTCTGTGATGTTATTTACAGAAGCCCAACAATTCTCACCAAGAGCAAGCACTAGGCGACAGAGGCAAGGAAAAACTTCCTTTTAAGAGGCAGAAACCTCGAGCAGAACCATGGCTAAGGGTGGGCGGCCATCTGCCTCGACCGGTTGGGGGTGAAGGAGAGAGAGAGAGAGAGAGGAAAAGGGAGGGAGGGACAGAGAGGAAGAGAGAGGGGGGGGGGGGGGGAGGCAGCCTACACAATATACACAAAGAGGTACAGACAGTAAAGGTAATGTTGCTATAGACTAAATGAAAATGGTACAGATATTTATAGCAGTGTTAATGATAATAATCGTAATGTTAATAATTATAATAACAATAATAGCAATAGGACTAGTAACAATAGTTGTAGCAGAGGGTGTCGAGCAGGAACACGGGGGCAGGAGGAGACTCGCAACCACAGATCCAGACTCCACAGCTCCAGAGCCAGAAACACCTGCAGGAAGTGATAGGAGGAGAGAAGAGAAGGACGAGAAAGCACAAGACTACGGGAAAGGGAAGAAGCCCAGTTAGTAACATGCATTAATGGGATGAGGTTACATACAGAGGGAGAGAAAGTAGAGGAGAGAGGAGCTCAATGCATCATAGGAAATCCCCCAGCAGTCTAGGCCTATAGCAGCATAACTAAGGGATGGTTCAGGACTCACCTGAGCCAGCCCTAACTATAAGCTTTATCAAAGAGGAAAGTCTTAAGCCTACTCTTAGGTGTGGAGATGGTGTCTGCCTCCTGAACCCAAACTGGAACCTGGTTCCACAGGAAGGAGCTTGATAGCTGAACGCTCTGGCTTCCATTCTACTTTTGGAGACTCTAGGAACCACAAGTAACCCTGCATTCTGGGAGCGCAGTGCTCTGGTGGGGTAGTAAGGTACTATGAGCTCTTTAAGATAAGGTGGTGCCTGACCATTAAGAGCTTTGTAGGTGAGAAGAAGGATTTTAAATTCTATTCTGGATTTTACACGAAGCCAATGCAGAGAAGCTAAGCCAGGAGAAATGTGATCTCTTTTCCTGGTTCCTGTCAGAACAAGTGCTGCAGCATTCTGGATCAGCTGAAGAGTCTTAATGGACTTTTTCGAGCAGCCTGATAATGAGGAATTGCAGTAATCCAGCCTAGAAGTAACAAATGCATGGACTAGTTTTTCTGCATCATTTTTAGACAGGATGTTCCTGATTTTCGCAATATTACGTAGGTGAAAAAAGGCGGTCCTTGAAATTTGCTTAATGTGAGACTTAAACGACATGTCCTGATCAAAGATAACTCCAAGATTCCTCACAGTGGTGCTGGAGGCCAGGGCGATGCCATCCAGGGAAACTATATCTTTAGATAATGCGTCACGGAGGTGCTTAGGCCCCAGAACAATAACTTCAGTTTTATCTGAGTTTAACATTAGAAAATTACAGGTCATCCAGGTTTTAACATCCTGAAGGCACATTTGAAGTTTAGCTAACTGATGAGTTTCATCTGGCTTGATTGATAGATATAACTACTACTCTAAGGGGTAATACCACTCTAAGGGGTGACCACACAGCGCAGACCCCATGCAGACCCACCAGGAATCCTCAAATCTTTAAGACCACCCAGACCTCCACTATACACCCACCCCAGGTCACCAAATCCACCGCATCACTAACATCACAACCCACAGCCACCCCACAGCCAACACAACACGAGCCTATGATATTCAGCCAGAGAGCCCCTCAGCCTATACCCGCCTCCTCTCAACGGCAGAACCAAGACTACAGAAGCAGGAAGCCTATTGGACTGAAATATGTTGCAGTGGTGAGAAGAGCCACAGCCCCGCCCCCCTCTGGTGACCTCAAAGAAATATTACACATGCTGAACCTGCTCTGCTCTCGCCTCATATAGGCTAAATTAATAGCCCTTGGCTTACTCTAACGTGTCAACAGCATAGACATGGAGACCCTCAAGGCAAGTTACCCCAAGCTGTGCAGGGGTTGTGCAGCAAACATACACCATTAAGCGTAAACCAGATGCAGTGCTTGTTTCCCTGAAAATCCCCAGGAGGATCCCATTACCACTGGTGGGGAAAGTCTAGGAAGAACTCCAGCGAATGGAAAGTCTGAGTGTCATCAGTCGCATGGAGGCGCCCACTGACTGGTGTGCTGGCATGGTGGTTGTGCCAAAGAGAGACAGTTCCAGGGTGTGTCTATTTGTGGATCTGACTGGTCTGAATCAATATGTGTGCCGTGAAAAGTACATTCTGCCATCAGTTGAACAGAGCCTTGGAATGCTAGCTGGGGCAAAAATCTTCAGCAAACTAGATGCCAACATGGGGTTCTGGCATATTCCCCTGTCAGAGGAATCAGTACACAACCTTCATAACACTCGTTGGGTGGTTTCAATTCCATTTCCTCCGCTCCTGAGCACTTTCAGCGCATGATGGCAGAGGTCACAGAGGGGCTCAAAGGTGAGATCTGCCACATTGATGACCTGTTGGTATGGGGATGCAGCCAGGATGAGCACGACATACGTCTCCATGCTGTGCTACAAAGGCTGGAAAAGGCAGGCATCACATTGAATGTGGACAAGTGTAAAATCTCCACATCTGAGGCGGTGTTCTTGGGTCACATCATTTCAGCCAGTGGCATCCGTCCGGACCCAAGGAACATGGAGGCCATCACCGAGATGAAAGTGCCCACAGACGTTGGAGAGTTCAGAAGTTTTCTTGGGATGGTTAATCAGCTGGATAGGTTCATTCCCCAACTGGTGGAAAAAGACAAGACGCTCCCTGACCTCCTCTCTAAGAAATACTGCTGGGTCTGGGGCGTAGACCAGGCTTCTGCATTTGTAACACTGAAGAAAGCCCTGTCTTCTCCTCCAGTGCTAGTCATGTACGACGCGAACAAGGACACCAAAGTGTCAGCTGATGC
Source organism: Micropterus salmoides (assembly GCF_014851395.1). Taxonomy (NCBI): domain Eukaryota; kingdom Metazoa; phylum Chordata; class Actinopteri; order Centrarchiformes; family Centrarchidae; genus Micropterus; species Micropterus salmoides. Next base: position 4,176 of record NW_024041550.1, on the reverse strand, counting down.
ATCACGGCCTGGGAGGGTTTCTTCCCCAGAAGAATGGCAGCCTGTGGCTTACGCGTCTCGGTCACTTACCCCAACCGAACAACGCTATATACAGGTGGAGAAGGAGGCCCTGGGTCTCATATGGGCTTGCGAATGGTTCCAGGATTTCCTTATAGGGAAACACTTTTGCCTGGAAACTGATCATAAACCCCTCATCAGCCTACTTGGAGCTCAAGCACTGGATTTACTGCCACCAAGATTCCAACGCTTGAGGATGAGACTGATGCGCTACACATACAGTATTGTGCATGTGCCAGGGAAGTCACTTTGGACAGCAGATACACTGTCACGCTCGCCTGTAACTTCACGCATGTCCACTGACGAACAAGAGCTGATGGAGAGCACCAATACCTATGTGGACTGTGTCATGGAGAGTCTACCTGTCAGTCCTACATATATGGAAAATCTGAAAGAGCAACTTAAAGAGCTGACAGTGTCTGTTCTCATGTTATGGCCCTATGCACAGATGGATGGCCGGTGCATGCAAAACCAGAACCTGTGCTGAAAAGCTATTGGTGTGAGCAAGCTACACTTACTGTTAAAGATGGCTTGCTGCTGAAAGACATGCGACTTGTGATACCTTCAGCAATGCGGAACGATGTTCTAGCCAAACTACATGAAGGACACCAAGGTGTGGTGAAGTGCAAAGAACAAGCTCGACAGTCAGTTCGGTGGCTGGGGCTTAGTCAACAAGTGAACGAAATGGTTCTCAATTGCAGAACATGCATACAAGAGCAACAAAACCACAAATAGCCATTGATGCCATCAGAATGCCTCCACAGACCATGACAGAAGTTGGGGGCGGACTTGTTTGTCTTAGGAGGCAAAACATACCTGCTTGTTGTTGAATATTTTTCTAGGTATGTAGAGATTGCACAGCTATCTCACACCAGGTCCACTGACGTCATCGTCCATCTAAAGTCAATGTTTGCTCCCCATGGCATTCCAGAGGTCCTGATGTCGGACAACGGGCCTCAGTTTTCTGGACCAAGCTTTCACTTCCTTTGTGGATACATATGGGTTTCAGCATATCACCAGCAGCCTGAGGTTTCCACAGAGCAATGGACAAGCAGAACGGGCTGTCGAGAACGGGAGGAATCTCCTGAAAAAGGCAGGAGACCCCTATCTGGCTCTTCTTGCCTATAGAGCTACACCTCTTTAGAGCAGCTACAGCCCAGCTCAACTCCTAATGGTTCGACATCTTCGTACTACACTGCCAGTTCTTCCCTCGCAAGTGTACCCTGATAGCATCACACTTGCTGGGAAGGAAAAGAAGAAGAGGATGGCCGATGCTCGAAACTACAACAGGCGTCATTGGCGTCATTGCGCTAAGGCTCTCAGTGTCCTAACACCAGGTGAAAAAGTATGGGTGACTGATGCAAAGTAATCCGGGACTGTGCTTCAGAATCACTCCACGCCAAGGTCTGTCTTGGTGGATCTACCTGAGGGGGTGGTGAGACGCAACCATCAGCACCTGCTACCTCTACACACACCTGCACGGGACAGAGGGTTATCACCACCACAGCAAAGGACAGAGCCAGCTCCTGAGCAGGCTCCCATGTCACCTGCTATTGCGCCCCAAGTTTCACCTGCAGAGACTCCCACTCTCAGAACCAGGTTTGGAAAAACTGTAGTTAAACCTAGCAGGCTCAATCTGTCAGCAAGATAAAATACTGAAAAGGAGACTAACATGAATGACTGGAAATTTAAAACAAAAGATGTGTGACAAAACCAATTTAAGTGGAGCTAATTAGCTGAGTTTCAGGAGCAGGACCTCACATCAATCACGTCACTCCTGACACCTTCATAAATACCCTGCTAACCCACCTCCTCTTCTTCGCTCTGTCATTCTGCATGAAGATTAAGACCGAGAAACACCACACCGAGCACACCAGCTTCTACCTTAAGCCTACCAACGGTACTCACCCCATTAGAGAATGGATTCCATCTCGCTCCCCCCTTCCGACGAAGATCTATTCGGGCAAAAGCAGGACGACCGTGGCCACATAGATCCAGCATCCGAGGCTGAATAATCCTGCCTGAGACCCCACTCCCGGCGACCAGCCGCTCAACAAGGAAGTGAGTGAGTACACCAAGTACCCACTCTGTGTCTTCCATGGTCCAAATTCCACCCAGTTCTTCTCTCGTCCACATTCAAGGCATTATAATAAATAATTATAATCCTTATTTGTAGAGCACTTTTCAAAAACAAGTTACAAAGTGCTTTAACAAGTGTAAAGAATAATACAAAAAAAAACAAGATAAGAGCATGAAAAATTAAAATAAAATTAGTAAAATACAATAAAATAAAAGGGATAAAATGAAGTCAAATAAGATCGGGAAAGGCTCTCCTATAAAAGTATGTTTTAAGAAGGGACTTAAAAGAGTTCACTGACTCAGCCGACCTGATTTCCTCAGGCAGGCTGTTCCAGAGCCTCGGGCCCTGACAGCAAACGCTCTGTCCCCTTTAGTTTTCAGTCGAGACTCTGGAACAGACAACAGACCTCTGCCCGAGGATCTCAAGGTACGTGCTGGTGTGTATGGGACTAAAAGTTCAGAAATATAACAAGGCGAGAGGCCATGAAGAGCTTTAAAAGTGATCAATAGAATTTGAAAGTCAATTCTAAAACATACTGGGAGCCAGTGTAATGAAGCTAAAATAGAGTAATGTGGTCATATTTCTTTGTTCTGGTTAAAAGCCTGGCAGCTGAGTTCTGGACAGTCTGGAGTCGATCAATAGATTTTTGGGTTAAACGGTGAAAGGCTGTTGCAATAATCCAGGCGTGATGAGATGAAGGCGTGTAAAATGGTCTTGGTGTCCTTAAAATTAACATAGATCGAATTTTTGCTATATTTCTAAGTTGATAAAAAACATGATGACAAGCTTTGTGGTGTGCTGCTCGAAATTTAAATTACTATCAAACCAAACACCAAGGTTCTTTGCCACAGGCTTAATGTGATTTACTAGGGAACCAGCAGATGGCAGTATTTGATTTGCCATCTGCTGAGACCCGATGACCAGGATTTCTGTTTTGTCTGAGTTCAGCTGGAGGAAATTATTTGACATCCTTTTTTAACTTCACAAAGGCAGTTGTAAGTGAACTCAGCATTCCAGGGTCTGTGGATCTGACGGGCAAGTATATTTGTGTGTCATCAGCAAATATGAAAAGAAATGCCATGTTTATGGATAATATGTCCAAGGGGAAGCAGATACAAGGAAAACATTAAAGCTGCAAGCAGCGTTGGGCGGGCCCTCGCACTTGTAAGCGCGTCCGCGTGTGAGCCGGCCGAGTTGCACATTCTGGAGCTCTGCCGGTGCGGCTGTGAATTTGCTATGCGGTTATGACGCCGCATGAAGGTGTTATATGTCACTTCCTGTGTCCCCTATGTGGAGCTACATAGCACTTGCCGCTATGAATATAAATCGGTATTGACGTGTAGATGTCTGCGGGGGGGACAGTTATCAAGCACGTAAAGTTTGTTTCAGATGTGAGCATGTACACTGAACAATAATGTACCCAAACAATAAAATAAATTCCTTTTATATTCCCTGCCTTGTTGTTTATGTGTACATACAGAGGAAGAATGTGAGAACAGCACACATTTCATCGTTACTGTGTGTTAGAGCATGGGAGAACAGTGGATACTTTTAATACAGCCCACACCCCTAATACTGTGTAACTATAACAAGTAGAGAACAGAAGAAAAGATGTTCTTTCTTTACAACTGTCTGCATAGCTTATTCATATTGTGTAATGAATGGAAATAAATAGGCCTACTAGGCTCCTCTCTACTTTGACATTTAAGATTAGCTTGTTGATCCCCTTCATACCATGTGACATTACTGTACAACTTGAGAAAGGTGAGTTGTTTTCTGCTCCAGCCTGCCTAAAAGAAAGCGTTTTTTGGGATTAAATGGACTTTATTAGCTGCTGCAGTGCAGGATGAACTCAGAACAGACCCATTCTCACCTTATTATTCTAATCATGCAACGAAGAAGAAGAAATGCAATAAATCCTGGACAAATCTGTCCACAAATACTGTACAGCATGTAGTCTAATGAACAAGATTGTGTTATAGCTGACTTGGGGCAGTGAAATGTTTAACTTTTAATTCATGTGGTCATAGTTGTCCACA
>NW_024041549.1:0-11012 GCF_014851395.1 Micropterus salmoides | reverse complement strand
TCCATCAGGTTTTCTTCCAGAATGGTCCTGTATTTGGCTCCATCATCTTCCCATCAATTTTAACCATCTTCCCTGTCCTGCTGAAGAAAAGCAGGCCCAAACCATGATGCTGCCACCACCATGTTTGACAGTGGGGATGGTGTGTTGCTTTTACGCCAAACAGAACGTTTTGCATTGTTGCCAAAAAGTTTGATTTTGGTTTCATCAGACCAGAGCACCTTCTTCCACATGTTTGGTGTGTCTCCCAGGTGGCTTGTGGCAAACTTTAAACTTTTATCTTTAAAAATGGATTTCTTCTTGCCACTCTTCCATAAGGCCAGATTGTGCAGTATACGACTGATTGTTGAGTCTCCCACTCAGCTGTAGATCTCTGCAGTTCATCCAGAGTGATCATGGGCCTCTTGGCTGCATCTCTGATCAGTCTTCTCTTGTATGAGCTGAAAGTTTAGAGGGACAGCCGGGTCTTCGTAGATTTGCAGTGGTCTGATACTCCTTCCATTTCAATATTATCGCTTGCACAGTGCTCCTTGGGATGTTTAAAGCTTGGGAAATCTCTTTGTATCAAATCCGGCTTTAAACGTCTCCACACAGTATCGGACCTGCCTGGTGTGTTCCTTGTTCTTCATGATGCTCTCTGCGCTTTAAACGGACCTCTGAGACTACACAGAGCAGGGCATTTATACGGAGACTTGATTTCACACAGGTGGATTCTATTTATCATAATTAGCATTTAGGTCAACATTGGATCATTCAGAGATCCTCACTGAACTTCTGGAGAGAGTTTGCTGCACTGAAAGTAAAGGGGCTGAATAATTTTGCACGCCCAATTTTTCAGTTTTTTTTTGTTAAAAAGGTTGAAATATCCAAAAATTATGTTCCACTTCATAATTGTGTCCCACTTGTTGTTGATTCTTCACAAAAAATTACAGTTTATATCTTTATGTTTAAAGCCTGAAATGTGGCAAAAGGTCGAAAAGTTCGAGGGGGCCGAATACTTTTGCAAGGCACTGTAAATATAGAATAAATGGATCTGCGTTGTCCAAAACAGTTACCTAAGCTAAAAAACAAGCCACTGATACTGTATTATATCCAGTACATTTTAAGACATTTCCACATAAAATGGTGCAAATTGACTATTTTACGCTCAACATCTTCTGGGAAAGGACCCTCAGGTCCCCCAGTCGTATATTTCATCAGTGGCCATTTATTCTAAATAGTTTTAAGATGTTTTGTTCCCGTGACTCTAATCTTGTGCAATGTCTCGTCTGGTGGACTGGAAGTGTTTCGTCAAACCCTGACTGCTCGCTCCTTATCTGAGCCCTTAAATGTCCCCTCCACTTTCCAACAGAAATGACGCCCTTGCAGGGCTTATAGTTAGAGCGCAGCAGGTGGTAATCTGTGATCGGCTGTCACGGCCCTCTGTGCGCAGGAGTCCAGCCTGCAGACTGAAAACAATTTAAAGTCCTGACATGATCCGTAATGAGACAGTCAAAGTATTTCAGTAATGTTATCACTTGTCCTCAGACTCTGTTGTATCTGAGACATGATCTGGTTTCAGTAAATGGACATTTAGTCGCCTTTCGTTTAACAGGCGTAGAAACCAAGTAGTTCAGCTCTGTCACATGACACAAAACAACCAGCCCAGAAGTAAAACTGGAGCCTGATCACTTCAAATATTTTATTGGGGACCCAATATTTCCTTGTGCCTCACCAAAAACAACCAGAGGGCAGAAAATCAGTCGGGTCTGACGGGGTTAATGCTCTAAATTTGAAAATACTTTCTCAGAGATCGGGCTGTGTGAAAGTCAGAACAAAGGGAGGGAAGAGTGAGATCAGCAGCTGACCTAAACATTAATCACGAACATAAACCGTGTTTTTACAGTAAACGGCTCAGAGAGATCGCCTCTCGCAGCTGGAGAGTTCAACCTGAGGAAATGAGGTGTGATTACTCAGCTCAGGGCCTCCACCCACAGGGCTCAAAGATTCACATTCTTTAAGGTCGGGGAATCGGTCCAGGTCCGTGTGAGACCTTCAGTGGGCTTCATCTGTTCCTCAGTGGGTCACGGTTTAGGTTTTCTCAGGGCTCCAGACTAACGTTGCACTGGTTCATTCTATATCAGTATCTCTGATGGCAGAACAGACGTGCAGAAATCCAAAGAAGCTGCAGGACCTGATGAAGGAAGTTTCCTTCAGTATCACAGTAATCCAGTGAAATCTGTCTGTACATTCATGGGTACACAGCTAATAGGAGTCGCTAACAGGAGCCGCTAACAGCTAATTCGGCTACTTAAAAGAAAACATGGCTCAAGTTGTCGCCCACAGTGTAACTCCCTGACTCCATGGTACTGTTATACTTCCTGTTTACCTCCTCCAAAGCGTTAAGATTCTTGCAATATTCTAAAGTAAGCTTAGCTCGTTAGCATGCTAACATAAGCATCTTCAGTTCTGCAGGTATTTGGTCATAAAGCAAAGTGTTGGACACATTACACGTTGACCTGATGGTGGTGCTGGATGTAAAGTTAGAGCATCATCAAACTTATTACAGCTCATCCTGAGGGGGACACGAAGGTCAGAACCACATTTATGAACTTCACTTTCTTTCTTTGCACAGAGCGGTTTGTTCACTGCGAGCCGAAGCCGTTTAGGACCGTTTGGAAAAGGTAAGAAAACAGTTTCAATACTTTATTAACTTACTTTTATTAAGGCTAAAGTGTTAGCATGGAGTCTACTGCTGCTCAGCCTAGATCTGGATTAGTTAGAAAAGGACTCTCTGTAGCCCTGCATAAGCCTGTTTGTGTTGATGTGGATCAGGTGAACCAGCTGCCCTATAAGACCGAGGACCTGGTCCAGAGGATGTTGAAAGGGGTCCCTACAGACCGGATCTCGGCGCAGGACTCTCTGCAGCACCCGTACTTCAGCACGCTGCCTCCTCCCATCATGCACCTCAGAGACAGTAAGAACTCCTGCCAAAACACCTTGTACATGCTAACAGAGCTACAAGCTAACAGAGGCTCATGCTAACAGAGCGACAAGCTAACAGAGCTACAGGCTAACAGAGGCTCATGCTAACAGAGCGACAAGCTAACAGAGGCTCATGCTAACAGAGCGACAAGCTAACAGAGCTACAGGCTAACAGAGGCTCATTCTAACAGAGCTACAAGCTAACAGAGGCTCATGCTAACAGAGCGACAAGCTAACAGAGCTACAGGCTAACAGAGCGACAAGCTAACAGAGCTACAAGCTAACAGAGGCTCATGTTAATAGAGCGACAAGCTAACGCAGGCTCATGCTAACAGAGCTACAAGCTAACAGAGGTTCATTCTAACAGATACAAGCTAACGGAGGCTCATTCTAACAGAGCTACAAGCTAACAGAGGCTCATTCTAACAGATACAAGCTAACGGAGGCTCATTCTAACAGAGCTACAAGCTAACAGAGGCTCATTCTAACAGATACAAGCTAACGGAGGCTCATTCTAACAGATACAAGCTAACGGAGGCTCATTCTAACAGAGCTACAAGCTAACAGAGGCTCATGCTAACAGATACAAGCTAACGGAGACTCATTCTAACAGAGCTACAAGCTAACAGAGGCTCATTCTAACAGATACAAGCTAACGGAGGCTCATTCTAACAGAGCTACAAGCTAACAGAGGCTCATTCTAACAGATACAAGCTAACGGAGGCTCATTCTAACAGATACAAGCTAACGGAGGCTCATTCTAACAGAGCTACAAGCTAACAGAGGCTCATTCTAACAGATACAAGCTAACGGAGGCTCATTCTAACAGTTACAAGCTAACAGAGGCTCATTCTAACAGAGCTACAAGCTAACAGAGGCTCATGCTAACAGATACAAGCTAACGGAGGCTCATTCTAACAGAGCTACAAGCTAACAGAGGCTCATGTTAACAGAGCGACAAGCTAACGCAGGCTCATGCTAACAGAGCTACAGGCTAACAGAGGCTCATTCTAACAGATACAAGCTAACGGAGGCTCATTCTAACAGATACAAGCTAACGGAGGCTCATTCTAACAGAGCTACAAGCTAACAGAGGCTCATTCTAACAGATACAAGCTAACGGAGGCTCATTCTAACAGAGCTACAAGCTAACAGAGGCTCATTCTAACAGATACAAGCTAACGGAGGCTCATTCTAACAGAGCTACAAGCTAACAGAGGCTCATGCTAACAGAGCGACAAGCTAACGCAGGCTCATGCTAACAGAGCTACAGGCTAACAGAGGCTCATTCAGGTTAGTAGTAGATAACATTTCCTCGATAAAAGTGTTAAATTCACAAGAACAAAACTTTAAAATTCCCTGAAATGAAACAGAAACATCAAATCACTCTGGTGTTTATATCTGAATACGTCCAATTCACGGTGAAGTCTCTAAAGTCTGAAATCACTGCTGAATGTAACCTATAATTCTCCAGTGCATGGATGACACACGGCAGAAGTATGTGTGATGTTGCAGCCTTGAAAAATGAAGTCATGACAAAAAACTGAGAGTTTCTCTCATAAATGTTTTGACTATAATGTCAGAGAATATTCAAGTTTTTTACTTGTAGATTTGTGATAAATTTCCCCCTCATAAATTCAACACTTTAGTCTTTGGGGATTATTAACCCTCTCCTCAGGCTCCATTTCTAACAATTACAATGGACCTCAGATGCAGTTGTACCTTCACATCATACAACTAGAAAACTGAATCAAGAACTCTGTGAGGATAGTTACAGATTCGCCCTCCTGGCTTTGTTAGCAGCTTCGGCCGTGTACGTTTCTCTACACTCCTGAAATCCTGACTCTCTGAACACGTGTTCTTCTGGGAAACACGGAGCAGGAGCCAGAGTTTGTCCACCCTGATAAGTAAAATCTGAGTAAGTTAAACTGTCTGTCTGCTGGAGGACAAACACAGTGACATGGGTATCTTGGTTCTCTGTGACCTGCCTGACAGGCGACGCTCAGGACTCAAATTTAGTATCTGTTTTGGTAGTAAATTTGTTAAAGCTACACCAGCTGGGATTTTTATCCCCAAAATATCTATTTCATTATCACAAATAAGAAAAGAGGCCGTAGTTTGACTGTTTCCTGTTATGTGTTTTTTTATATATCAAAAACTGTCTCTTTGTGTTCCTGTAAAATAATCTGATGTCTCATCTTGTAAACATATGAACTAAATAAAATGTAAACTATTATTGCAGCCACACACCTGTCTGTCAGGTAAATTCCCTCTAACATCTCAATAAAAACAAGGTTTTAAAACAGTTTATTTCTTCACATATTTTACGTTTTTGTGTTTTACATATTTATTTACTATTTCTGATAAATGAAGGATTTATTTAGTTTTTTATTTATTTATAGCATAATTCGTTTGTCTGTTTTTTATTAGTTCTTGTGTCTCTGTATTTGTTTCATGTGTTTATTCAGTTATTGTTTGCTGAACCTGTTCTGAATCATTTTTTTGTTATTATCGATGTAACTCTGGTAACCAGAGGTTGGAGGTGAATAAGTGTTAAAACATGTTTGTATTTCTGCTGTAATGATGTCGTCATATTTAGTTATGTATTTATTGTATTTAATAACTAACATGAAACTTTTGATTCATTCATCTTCTGTGTTTTTCAGCCGTGTCCATTTTCAAGGTGCCCGGCGTTCGTCTGGAGACGGAGGTCAGAGACATCTTCAACCCGGGACGGAGGGTCAAGCCGTCCCTGCTGCCCTCGGCCAAGTGCTGGTGAACAGCCCTCAGATTGGCTGCGAGTGCAGAGCTGATGGTTGCTCACATGTAAATCTGATTTAATCTCCGTATTAGTTGATTTAAATATAAAATGTTCCCTTCATGAGGTTTAGTCCTTCAGGACGTCCTGTTAGCATTCGTTAGCATTCGTTAGCAGCGCTGCTGCAGATTCATCAGGATTTATTCATGTGTTCTGGCTGATGAAGTCCCCTGAAACTGTTCATGAATAATGAGTGAATCTTTATTTGTTCTTGTACCAAAGCTCCCTGTTGACAATAAAGCTGCTTCCTCTGTCTCCATCTGTGGCATCTTTATCACCCGTCCTGGCACCTCTCAGCTTGTGTGTTTATCTAAAGTCGTCGTCAGTAACTAATGTGGTCAGTTTATAATGAAGCTTCTTGTCATTTAAAAACCTCCTGTGAGTCGTTTTTATCAAGATTTACCATCTAAAGTTTATAGAAACAAGCAGCTTCTTATTTCCTGTCCTATTACAGTTCCTAAAGTCCTAAAACAAGTCAAACTTCTCTGTGTCGCATTTCATTTATAAAGGGAGAAAGACACGGGCAGATTAATGCGAATTAAAATGATGGTTAGTCTAAATTCCAACGCGGCGTCGGAACGTGTCTGACCAGCTTTCATAGTGTCCTCCTGCAGTGAAGAAGGTGACCCTGAATGCCTCACAGTGTCCCATAAATCACCAGGACCCGGACTGTTCTGGTCTCAGGACTCTGCTGGTCTGAGCACAGCTGACTTGTAAACCTCCACAAACAACCTTCAGCTGTTTCCTCCTTCGCTCTGCTCCTCTTCCTCCTCCTCCTCCTCCGACACCTCAACATCTGTCTGCTGTAAAAATCTCAGAGCGCTGACAGCGACATTTTTTACAGCGTGCCTCTGACTTCTTCATGGGGACAAAACAGGAGGTGGATTTTCTTTGCAGTGGAGTTTTTCTAACTATAGCAGAGCGAGGTGGGGGGGGGGCTCTGGTTGGAAAGGACCCCCCCCACCTCCCTATTTTAGCCTGCAGGTCCCATTAGCACCCCCAACACACACACACAGCGAAACTGAACCCGATGGGGCCCATCAGGGGGCCGTCCCCGCCCTCGGTGAGTCAGAGGAACTCATTTGGAGGTTTTCACAGAGCAGAAACACACTCAGCCGTCTTTTATGAAGACTTCAGTTTTGAACATTTGCTTTAATTTGAACTGTGTGAAATCTTCTGATCCCCACTTTTAATTAAGAAGTGAATTCAAGGGAACATCCGGCTTTAAACCCGGTTTTAAAAGGTCACACTGAAACCAACAAATTCAGGACGATGCTTGTTCACTGAGAACTTCAAACACATTTTATAAATATGGATGGAGTCACACATGAAACATTTAAATGAGAAACAAATCTGTTGATCACGACAAACTTCAGTCGTCTAGCAGTTTATTTCTGGAGTATCAAAGTAAAAGTTTATACGTGTAACTTTAAAAACATTACGTCAGATCACTGATCAATTTACACATTAACTGAAATTAAATAATTTATGTGCCGATGAGAGTTTATGAAACATATAACCTTCCGAACTTCCAGCAAGAAGAAGAGAAAGATGAACAAGAGAACAAACGAGGAAGAAAACGTCAAACAGAGAAACAGGGAAATCCAAATAATCCCTAAATCTCCTCAGATCCAGGTTTCCTCTGAGGGTTAAGAGCTCCAAATCTAATCTCAGAGTCTCGCTGTGTAATCTGGCTTCCTGCTGCTTGACCTGAAGCCCCGCAGTTTAACTCCCAGACACAAAGACCAGTCCGACCAGTGGGACCAGTCCCCACCACGGGGTTCGGGGTCATCCCCCCTCAGGCTTTCAGTTTAAAAAGTTTAGCAGCCAGATTTTAAAGCATGAATGGATCAGTTATCACAGTCAGAGGTGAATAAGTGTGTTTGATCAGCTTACACAGACATCATGACCTAAATCTGGTGACCAGTTGCAGTTACCTGGCCGAGGGATGTAGATCTACTTTGAAGAACAGGACCAGTGGATCCACATTATTTATGGACCCCTAGTAGTCAATGAATTAGCTGCCTCTGCTGGACCGAGAGCTCAGACAGCATCCAGAACCGGCTTCCACACAGCAGTTGTTCTGATTGGAGCTTCTTCTAATGTAGTTCGCTAATGACATGCTAACACTTGGTCTTGGTAACAGTAAGTTAGCACTGTACGTAATAAGCTAGTTAGCCGGACAGGCTAACGTTAGAGCAGATAAATACAGTGTTTACTCCTTTTTCTTACGCTTCTGCTCTTGTGTTTTGGGGTTTTTAAAGACCGAAACACAAATATGAAGCGTGAAGTCCAGTTTTAATGCAAACAACAGACACGCAGCTAGCATCTAGCAGCTAGTAGCTAGCGGTTTAATCTTTACAATACTGTAAAGTTTTCGCAGCAGATATAATTTGAGTATGGTGCTAGCGTTAGTTAGCTGTACTCTGACTTTATTTGACCTGCTGTTGATTATTATTTTTGTTCTTTATGGATTTCTTACGTTCTTTAGTTGGACGCTGTATCGCTGCTTCTAGATGCTGCGAAGGCACAGAATCACCGTTTTGTTTTAAAGTTCTGGTTCATTTCACAAATTTGGGAATTTCACGTCCATCTGTTTGCCCTCGTTTACTTGTTTTTTGTGTGTTTGTCTGATTTGTTTATCAGAAGCTGCATATTAGCATGACTTCAGAAACGCCGCTAATAAAACAACAAAACAAGAAGTTCCACAAAAACTCGTCCCGTTGAGACGTTTTGAACAAGTTCCCGTATTAATATTTGTCGTATTCTTTTGATTGGCAGGGAAATCAAATGTCAATTTAATGTGGAAGTTTGATTGATTGGAGACATAAAAGAGAAAGAAGAAGGTGTTTGTGCATATTTAACTCTGTTTTTGTTTTTGGCATACGTTTGATGAGAAAATTCATTCACGAACAAATATCATCATAAATAAATCAAAATGCAGCAGCCTTTGATATCTGGCCTCAGAAGAATCAGAAGTTTGATGTTATCTTTGATCTGAAAAACAGTTGTTGTTTTCTCTCTTTAACTTTTTATTTCAGGGAGCGGAGTTCCTCAACTTTCACCAGGCCGTCGTGTTACAGCTAATACGTTTAAAAAAATAAAAACAGACATTAATAAGAGTTATTCTGCTCTACAACGCTGATAACACAATAAAATTGTTTAAAACTTAGTTAAGACCAACATCTTTTTGCTGTTGTCTGTTTAATCACAAACTTACGCTAATTCCACAAAATTTCTACAAAATTAGCAACAACCAAACCGAGACAATTAGAAAGCTAAAGTCAGAGAGCTAGCCCATCAAAAGAACGCTAGCTGCTGAGATAGCGATGGCTAAAACTAGATGCTCCGGCCGGCTATTAATTGCAACACGTTCACTAGGTCGTTAGATCTTTAACATCTGTAACATGTGTTTGGAAAAGTTTAGTTTATTTGTTAGGTTTCAGAAAAGGTTTATGTTTGGCCTAAAATAAGTATGCTATGTAAGTGATGTTATGTAACTTTAAAAATGTAAAATGTTGACTTTCGTGTTTGTTCACTCTTTATATGATTTCCTAACAGCTTCCTGACGACCTGGGACTGAGAACGGGCTGGTCTAACGTCTGGCATTAAGACTTCAGAATTTTGGATTTATTTAAATATTTAATAGATATTTAAATGTGTAACGTAAAAGAAATGTATTAATTAAAGATGTTTTAATTCTGAATTATAAATTAAAAAGCTAAGAGAAGACATTTAGTTTGTAGATACAAAAGAAAAATATGTAAAATAACTCACAAAATTCCATATACAATATAACTTTATCAACACACTTTTACCCAACAGCATTTCCGAGCACCAAACATAACAAACTGTCTTGCCTGTAAAAAGTGAGCTAATAAAATTAGACTTGAATGGATAAATCTTTGAACGAATCTGAATCTGTTCCATGCTTGTTATTTCAGACGTATCTGAATGCAGTGTGGTGAGTGGGAGCTGCAGGCTGTCAGGTAAATATAACACACATCCTCCATCAGTAAATCACCTGGAGACAAACACGCTGTCACAGCGCTGACCTCTCATCGACCTCTCCACAGGAAGCCGCTCGGGGCGAGTAAACACGTCAGGTAGGTGAGCTGTAAATCAACGTCCAGACAATAGAGTTCACGTCTGACGCTGCAGCAACAAACCTGCTGGAAACCGCTAACGTCTTTCTGACATCCCTGACATGCAGGAGTCTGTCGGACAAAACTGTCTCCTCATTCACACTCCGGTGGACTCTCCCTGTCTGCCGCACACAGAGTTCAGTGTATCCCTGCAGAAAAATAGAGAAACTCTTGGCAGGATATTTAGAATAAAAATAAATCAACCAGCTGGAAGTTTCTACAGCTGATTTAGTCTGGAAACATGGAGGAAGGGAAGAAGCTCTGCACACTGTGACTGATCAAACTACATGTTGGGTTTCTGTTTATCACTGCAGCCCTGCTGTGTTTTACTTTTCACCAGCAAACACGACGACGCAGAACAGAACAGTCTGCTGTTCTTCAGCAGGGTGAACGTGTTTCTCTTCTTCTTCACTCAGACTTGAGGAATCACAGCATGTGTGAGCGACGCTTCCTGTTCAGCTCAGGGTTTATCTTCAGACACGGCGAGGTGTTTTCGCTCTGAAAACACACACAAATACACACTGGAGCATAAATACTACAACTACTGCAGTTCTTGGAGATTTCTTCCTGCATCTGTTGATGTAGATGATTTTGTCGCTGAGTTAGAAGCTTGCTCTTCTCACTGCGTCTTCTCGTTCACACGGTTCGTTTAAGGAGTCTGTTTCAGGGTGAACCTTTGCAGTTGGTCAGCATGTGATCTGCATTTAAACCGACTCTGTAACACCTCAGCTGCCTCGTCGTCATGACGACACACAGCTGACGGTGTTGTTTTGAGCCCAAAATGCAATAAGACGGTGATTGAATTGAGTCTGATGAGCTGCACATGATGTTTACTGCGCTCGCTGTTTTACTTCTGTTCATTTCTTTTTTTATATATGAAGGTAAATGTTGCTGTTGTTGCTGTTGTTTCTGTTGTTGTTGTTGTTGTTGTTGTTGTTGGGACAGAAATGGTATTTTACCCCCATGCACAGACAGCTGAAGAAACATTCTCAGGAATCTGTTCCTCTGCTCTCTGAGCTGGTTTCTGGACGTGTGCTCTGGATCACGACTGAAAGATTCAGCATGTCTCAGGTCTGTGAGCTCTGACC
>NW_024041548.1:0-1306 GCF_014851395.1 Micropterus salmoides | reverse complement strand
GCGCTATGTGGTTTGTCAGAGAAACCTGTTGTATAAATCTTTTACCGCAAACTGAGCAACTGAATGGTTCTCTCCTGTGTGAATTCTCATGTGTCTCTTCAGATTTGAGCTTTGGCTGAGTTGTTTACCACACTCAAGGCAGCTAAACGACTTCTCACCAGTGTTACGTCTGTTTTTTGCCGAGGGGTTGAACTTGACCGAGGTTCCCTGGTCTCCTCCCAATCACAACTGTCATCTATCTCAGTTCAGAGTCTGACGTCTTGTCATGAGTATCTGGTTGTGAATGTCTATCTGGATCAGAGTTCCTGGCTGGTTCTGGTCCTCCACAGTCCTCTCCATAAGCTTCTGTTTCCATGTGTTCAGTTAGTCTCTGAAGACTTGAGGACTGATGACAAAGAGACCAATGTTTTTTGAGCTGATAAGGCCAAGTGAATCCTCTGCCACAAACACTGCAGCTGTATCGTTTCTTCCCTGTGTGGTGAACCATGTGGTTTGTCAGAGAAACCTGTTGTATAAATCTTTCACCGCAAACTGAGCAACTGAATGGTTTCTCTCCTGTGTGGATTCTCATGTGCCTCTTTAGATCTGATTTTCGACTGAGTTCTTTCCCACACTCAGAGCAGCTAATTGAATCCAAACCAATGAAACATCTGGTGTTTTTTGGAGAGTTTGAACCTGACTGAGGTTTAGCAGTCTCCTCCCAATCACAACTGTCATCAGTCTCAGATTCAGAAGAGTCTGACGTCTTGTCATGAGTATCTGGTTGTGAATGTCTATCTGGATCAGAGTTCCTGGCTGGTTCTGGTCCTCCACAGTCCTCTCCATCAGTTCTATCTGTTCAGTTAGTCTCTGAAGGCTTAGGACTGATGACAAAGAGACCAATGTTTTTTGAGCTGATAAGGCCAAGTGAATCCTCTGCCACAAAAACTGCAGCTGTATCGTTTCTTCCCTGTGTGGTGAACCATGTGGTTTGTCAGAGAAACCTGTTGTATAAACTTTCACCGCAACTGAGCAAATAAATGGTTTCTCTCCTGTGTGGATTCTCATGTGCCTCTTCAGATCTGATTTTCGACTGAGTTCTTTCCCACACTCAGAGCAGCTAATTGAATCCAAACCAATGAAACATCTGGTGTTTTTTGGAGAGTTTGAACTGACTGAGGTTATCAGTGTCCTCCCAGACACAATTGTCATCAGTTTCAGATTCAGAGTCTGACGTTGTTTCATCAGTAGATGATGAAAAACTGCTGCGTAGTTCAGAGGAGTCTGACCTCTTGTCATGAGTATCTGGTTGTAAATATCTATCTGG
>NW_024041547.1:0-31734 GCF_014851395.1 Micropterus salmoides | reverse complement strand
TTCAACTCGTTGGCAAGGCGTGAGTCGTTCATGGAGTGGGGGGATTTAGGTTTGTAGCTGCTGATCCGTCTGAATCCTCTCCAGACAGAAGCAGAGTCATTCCTGAGGACTGGTCTTGTAGTCTCTCTGCATACAGCTTTTAGCATCTCGCACCGCCTTGCTAAACCTGTACTTTGACTCCTAAACCTGGCCCGTCTCCACTCCTAATCTCGCCTCTTCCTTTTCCACCTCAGCTGTCTGAGCTTAGCTGTGAACCAGGGTCTGTCATTGTTATAACTCACCCTGCTGCGTGTTGGAATGCAGCTGTCCTCACAGAAGCTGATGTATGTCACAGCCTCTGTAAACTCATCAGATTTTGGTAGCAGTCCTGAAAACATCCCAGTCAGTGCAGTCCAAGCATGCCTGAAGATCCTCTACAGCTTGACTGCTCCATTTCTTTGATGTCCTCACTACAGTTTACAGAGTTTTAATTTCTGTCTGTAAGCAGGAATCAGGTGGACCCTGACATGATCAGAGTGTCCCAGTGGAGCGCGTCTAACGGCGAGATAGGCACTGCTAACTGTGGTGTAACAGTGATCCAAAGTGTTCCCCCTCTGGTTGACACTTAATGAACTGTCTGTATTTGGGGAGTTCTTGGCAGAGGTTTCCTTTGTTAAAGTCACCAAGAACAATAACAAGGGAGTCCGGTTGTCTGCTCCACACAGTATCCGTCGGCCAGCATGCGCTGTGCGTCCTGCACGTTGGCGTGCGGCAGAATGTAGCACCAACCAGAATGAATGAAGCAAACTCACGGGGGGTAAAGCGGTTTACAGTTTATGATTAAAAATTCCAGATTAGGAGAACAGTGCTGCTGATGCGTTTGCATTGTCCTGCTCACAAGCGAGAGCTTTCCGATTTAAAAAATTCTGCCCCTCTTATGCCAAGTTACAAGGACTTTACACATGACAGGATATCCAGTGACTGTTAGCACGGCGCTAAAAGCTACAAGATCTTGAGTTTGATTCCCAAGCTGGCCACTCTTAGTGCTTTGACAAGACCAGATCACCAAGTGTTGTAAGATGTGAGCAAGGGAAACGGGACCCGTGGCCTAATGGACAAGGCGTCTGACTTCGGATCAGAAGATTGAGGGTTCGAGTCCCTTCGTGGTTGAAGGCCCCTCCGTTTATTTATGGAGAAATACTTAAAGCCATCGCGACAGACCGTATAAGAAGTGAGTATTTTCAAGTTTAAACAATTTGTGCTTGCATAGACTTGGGGGCACTTTGCACACGACTGAACATCCAAAACTTGTCCGTTTCTTTTTTTTTTACTTCTGGAGGACAAATTGTTTAAAAAAGAACCACAAAAGCAGGCGGCTCAGGTCAAGGTTTGAGTGTACTGCTCACCTGGAAGGTGGTCACACATGATTAACATCCAGTATGGAGCCATTGTCTGTTTTAGTCTGTCCCTGTTGTTTTATGCATTGAATTTTGTTAGCAAAAAGAAAGAAAGAAGCACCCCAGCAGGCCGGTTAGCTCAGATGGTTAGAGCGTGGTGCTAATAACGCCAAGGTCATGGGTTCAACCCCCATACTGGCCAGTGGTGACCATTTAACAACTCGACGTCAGAATCAGAAGGAGCTTTGTTGCCAAGTACCTTCTTACACATACAAGGAATTTGCTTTGGTGTTGAGGTGCTACACGCAGACATACATAGATGACTGACATAAATAGATGTAGAAATATGTAATAAACAAATGCAAGTTATATATGAAGAATAGAGAAAAATAATACAACTGACAATAAAAAATGGAACAACAACCACTTACAATTAACAACAAATATTTGTGGCGAGAGGTTTTGGTCCTGATGGACCGCAGCCTCTTGCCAGAGGGGAGAGTCTGAAACAGTTTTGACCGGGATGGGAGGCGTCAGCTGCCAGTCTTTCCTGCTCGCCTCAGAGTCCTGGAGGCGTGCAGGTCCTGAAGCGATGCAAGATTGCAGTCAATCACCTTCTCTGCAGGCGAATGATACGCTGCAGCCTGCCCTTGCCCCGGGAGTGGGTCTATGATGGATTTAAGGTGGGACAACACAAGGCGCTCCAAAGACTTCATCACCACAGAGGTCAGGGCGACGGGTCTGTAGTCTTTAGTCCCGTGGTCCTTGGTTTTTTGGGGACAGGGATGATGGTGGAGGCTTTGAAGCAGGCTGGCACATGGCATGACTCCAGTGAGGTGTTAAAAATGTCTGTAAACACCGGAGACAGCTGATCAGCACAGTGCTTCAGGGTGGATGGGGAGACAGAGTCCGGCCCCGCTGCTTTGCGAGGTTTCTGCCTCCTGAACAGTCTGTTAACATCCCTCTCTTGGATGGTAAGAGAGGGGGAGGAGGTGGGGGATGAGATGGTGGACTGTGGCCGATCAGTGGTGTGACGGGGGATGGTGTCAGGTCTGTCCCATTGTCTTTCAAAGCGACAGTAAAACTGGTTCAACTCGTTGGCAAGGCGTGAGTCGTTCATGGAGTGGGGGGATTTAGGTTTGTAGCTGCTGATCCGTCTGAATCCTCTCCAGACAGAAGCAGAGTCATTCCTTGAGGACTGGTCTTGTAGTCTCTCTGCATACAGCTGTTTAGCATCTCGCACCGCCTTGCTAAACCTGTACTTTGACTCCTTAAACCTGGCCCGGTCTCCACTCCTAATCGCCTCTTCCTTTTCCAACCTCAGCTGTCTGAGCTTAGCTGTGAACCAGGGTCTGTCATTGTTATAACTCACCCTGCTGCGTGTTGGAATGCAGCTGTCCTCACAGAAGCTGATGTAGGATGTCACAGCCTCTGTAAACTCATCCAGATTGTTGGTAGCAGTCCTGAAAACATCCCAGTCAGTGCAGTCCAAGCATGCCTGAAGATCCTCTACAGCTTGACTGCTCCATTTCTTTGATGTCCTCACTACAGGTTTACAGAGTTTTAATTTCTGTCTGTAAGCAGGAATCAGGTGGACCATGACATGATCAGAGTGTCCCAGTGGAGCGCGTCTAACGGCGAGATAGGCACTGCTAACTGTGGTGTAACAGTGATCCAAAGTGTTCCCCTCTCTGGTTGGACACTTAATGAACTGTCTGTATTTGGGGAGTTCTTGGCAGAGGTTTCCTTTGTTAAAGTCACCAAGAACAATAACAAGGGAGTCCGGGTTTGTCTGCTCCACACACAGTATCCGGTCGGCCAGCATGCGCTGTGCGTCCTGCACGTTGGCGTGCGGCAGAATGTAAGCACCAACCAGAATGAATGAAGCAAACTCACGGGGGGAGTAAAGCGGTTTACAGTTTATGATTAAAAATTCCAGATTAGGAGAACAGTGCTGCTGAATGGCGTTTGCATTGTCCTGCTCACAAGCGAGAGCTTTCCGATTTAAACAAATTCTGCCCCTCTTATGCCAAGTTACAAGGACTTTACACATGACAGGATATCCAGTGACTGTTAGCACGGCGCTAAAAGCTACAAGATCTTGAGTTTGATTCCCAAGCTGGCCACTCTTAGTGCTTTGACAAGACCAGATCACCAA
The DNA here is from genome assembly GCF_014851395.1 of Micropterus salmoides. Classification (NCBI taxonomy): domain Eukaryota; kingdom Metazoa; phylum Chordata; class Actinopteri; order Centrarchiformes; family Centrarchidae; genus Micropterus; species Micropterus salmoides. Next base: position 28,200 of record NW_024041547.1, on the reverse strand, counting down.
GTGTTGTAAGATGTGAGCAAGGGAAACGGGACCGCGTGGCCTAACGGACAAGGCATCTGACTTCGGATCAGAAGATTGAGGGTTCGAGTCCCTTCGTGGTTGAAGGCCCTCCGTTATTTATGGAGAAATACTTAAAGCCATCGCGACAGACCGTATAAGAAGTGAGTATTTTCAAGTTTAAACAATTTGTGCTTGCATAGACTTGGGGGCACTTTGCACACGACTGAACATCCAAAACTTGTCCGTTTCTTTTTTTTTTACTTCTGGAGGACAAATTGTTTAAAAAAAGAACCACAAAAGCAGGCGGCTCAGGTCAAAGGTTTTGAGTGTACTGCTCACCTGGAAGGTGGTCACACATGACTTAACATCCAGTATGGAGCCATTGTCTGTTTTAGTCTGTCCCTGTTGTTTTATGCATTGAATTTTGTTAGCAAAAAGAAAGAAAGAAGCACCCCACAGCAGGCCGGTTAGCTCAGATGGTTAGAGCGTGGTGCTAATAACGCCAAGGTCATGGGTTCAACCCCCATACTGGCCAGTGGTGACCATTTAACAACTCGACGTCAGAATCAGAAGGAGCTTTGTTGCCAAGTACCTTCTTACACATACAAGGAATTTGCTTTGGTGTTGAGGTGCTACACCAGACAACATACAGACTGACATAAATAGATGTAGAAATATGTAATAAACAAATGCAAGTTATATATGAAGAATAGAGAAAAATAATACAACTGACAATATAAAAAAATGGAACAACAACCACTTACAATTAACAACAAATATTTGTGGCGAGAGGTTTTGGTCCTGATGGACCGCAGCCTCTTGCCAGAGGGGAGAGTCTGAAACAGTTTGTGACCGGGATGGGAGGCGTCAGCTGCTGCAGTCTTTCCTGCTCGCCTCAGAGTCCTGGAGGCGTGCAGGCAGAAGCGATGCAAGATTGCAGTCAATCACCTTCTCTGCAGAGCGAATGATACGCTGCAGCCTGCCCTTGCCCCGGGAGTGGGTCTATGATGGATTTAAGGTGGGACAACACAAGGCGCTCCAAAGACTTCATCACCACAGAGGTCAGGGCGACGGGTCTGTAGTCGTTTAGTCCCGTGGTCCTTGGTTTTTTGGGGACAGGGATGATGGTGGAGGCTTTGAAGCAGGCTGGCACATGGCATGACTCCAGTGAGGTGTTAAAAATGTCTGTAAACACCGGAGACAGCTGATCAGCACAGTGCTTCAGGGTGGATGGGGAGACAGAGTCCGGCCCCGCTGCTTTGCGAGGTTTCTGCCTCCTGAACAGTCTGTTAACATCCCTCTCTTGGATGGTAAGAGAGGGGGAGGAGGTGGGGGATGAGATGGTGGACTGTGGCCGATCAGTGGTGTGACGGGGGATGGTGTCAGGTCTGTCCCATTGTCTTTCAAAGCGACAGTAAAACTGGTTCAACTCGTTGGCAAGGCGTGAGTCGTTCATGGAGTGGGGGGATTTAGGTTTGTAGCTGCTGATCCGTCTGAATCCTCTCCAGACAGAAGCAGAGTCATTCCTTGAGGACTGGTCTTGTAGTCTCTCTGCATACAGCTGTTTAGCATCTCGCACCGCCTTGCTAAACCTGTACTTTGACTCCTTAAACCTGGCCCGGTCTCCACTCCTAATCGCCTCTTCCTTTTCCAACCTCAGCTGTCTGAGCTTAGCTGTGAACCAGGGTCTGTCATTGTTATAACTCACCCTGCTGCGTGTTGGAATGCAGCTGTCCTCACAGAAGCTGATGTAGGATGTCACAGCCTCTGTAAACTCATCCAGATTGTTGGTAGCAGTCCTGAAAACATCCCAGTCAGTGCAGTCCAAGCATGCCTGAAGATCCTCTACAGCTTGACTGCTCCATTTCTTTGATGTCCTCACTACAGGTTTACAGAGTTTTAATTTCTGTCTGTAAGCAGGAATCAGGTGGACCATGACATGATCAGAGTGTCCCAGTGGAGCGCGTCTAACGGCGAGATAGGCACTGCTAACTGTGGTGTAACAGTGATCCAAAGTGTTCCCCTCTCTGGTTGGACACTTAATGAACTGTCTGTATTTGGGGAGTTCTTGGCAGAGGTTTCCTTTGTTAAAGTCACCAAGAACAATAACAAGGGAGTCCGGGTTTGTCTGCTCCACACACAGTATCCGGTCGGCCAGCATGCGCTGTGCGTCCTGCACGTTGGCGTGCGGCAGAATGTAAGCACCAACCAGAATGAATGAAGCAAACTCACGGGGGGAGTAAAGCGGTTTACAGTTTATGATTAAAAATTCCAGATTAGGAGAACAGTGCTGCTGAATGGCGTTTGCATTGTCCTGCTCACAAGCGAGAGCTTTCCGATTTAAACAAATTCTGCCCCTCTTATGCCAAGTTACAAGGACTTTACACATGACAGGATATCCAGTGACTGTTAGCACGGCGCTAAAAGCTACAAGATCTTGAGTTTGATTCCCAAGCTGGCCACTCTTAGTGCTTTGACAAGACCAGATCACCAAGTGTTGTAAGATGTGAGCAAGGGAAACGGGACCGCGTGGCCTAACGGACAAGGCGTCTGACTTCGGATCAGAAGATTGAGGGTTCGAGTCCCTTCGTGGTTGAAGGCCCCTCCGTTATTTATGGAGAAATACTTAAAGCCATCGCGACAGACCGTATAAGAAGTGAGTATTTTCAAGTTTAAACAATTTGTGCTTGCATAGACTTGGGGGCACTTTGCACACGACTGAACATCCAAAACTTGTCCGTTTTTTTTTTTTTACTTCTGGAGGACAAATTGTTTAAAAAAAGAACCACAAAAGCAGGCGGCTCAGGTCAAAGGTTTTGAGTGTACTGCTCACCTGGAAGGTGGTCACACATGACTTAACATCCAGTATGGAGCCATTGTCTGTTTTAGTCTGTCCCTGTTGTTTTATGCATTGAATTTTGTTAGCAAAAAGAAAGAAAGAAGCACCCCACAGCAGGCCGGTTAGCTCAGATGGTTAGAGCGTGGTGCTAATAACGCCAAGGTCATGGGTTCAACCCCCATACTGGCCAGTGGTGACCATTTAACAACTCGACGTCAGAATCAGAAGGAGCTTTGTTGCCAAGTACCTTCTTACACATACAAGGAATTTGCTTTGGTGTTGAGGTGCTACACGCAGACATACATAGCTGACATAAATAGATGTAGAAATATGTAATAAACAAATGCAAGTTATATATGAAGAATAGAGAAAAATAATACAACTGACAATATAAAAAAATGGAACAACAACCACTTACAATTAACAACAAATATTTGTGGCGAGAGGTTTTGGTCCTGATGGACCGCAGCCTCTTGCCAGAGGGGAGAGTCTGAAACAGTTTGTGACCGGGATGGGAGGCGTCAGCTGCTGCAGTCTTTCCTGCTCGCCTCAGAGTCCTGGAGGCGTGCAGGTCCTGAAGCGATGCAAGATTGCAGTCAATCACCTTCTCTGCAGAGCGAATGATACGCTGCAGCCTGCCCTTGCCCCGGGAGTGGGTCTATGATGGATTTAAGGTGGGACAACACAAGGCGCTCCAAAGACTTCATCACCACAGAGGTCAGGGCGACGGGTCTGTAGTCGTTTAGTCCCGTGGTCCTTGGTTTTTTGGGGACAGGGATGATGGTGGAGGCTTTGAAGCAGGCTGGCACATGGCATGACTCCAGTGAGGTGTTAAAAATGTCTGTAAACACCGGAGACAGCTGATCAGCACAGTGCTTCAGGGTGGATGGGGAGACAGAGTCCGGCCCCGCTGCTTTGCGAGGTTTCTGCCTCCTGAACAGTCTGTTAACATCCCTCTCTTGGATGGTAAGAGAGGGGGAGGAGGTGGGGGATGAGATGGTGGACTGTGGCCGATCAGTGGTGTGACGGGGGATGGTGTCAGGTCTGTCCCATTGTCTTTCAAAGCGACAGTAAAACTGGTTCAACTCGTTGGCAAGGCGTGAGTCGTTCATGGAGTGGGGGGATTTAGGTTTGTAGCTGCTGATCCGTCTGAATCCTCTCCAGACAGAAGCAGAGTCATTCCTTGAGGACTGGTCTTGTAGTCTCTCTGCATACAGCTGTTTAGCATCTCGCACCGCCTTGCTAAACCTGTACTTTGACTCCTTAAACCTGGCCCGGTCTCCACTCCTAATCGCCTCTTCCTTTTCCAACCTCAGCTGTCTGAGCTTAGCTGTGAACCAGGGTCTGTCATTGTTATAACTCACCCTGCTGCGTGTTGGAATGCAGCTGTCCTCACAGAAGCTGATGTAGGATGTCACAGCCTCTGTAAACTCATCCAGATTGTTGGTAGCAGTCCTGAAAACATCCCAGTCAGTGCAGTCCAAGCATGCCTGAAGATCCTCTACAGCTTGACTGCTCCATTTCTTTGATGTCCTCACTACAGGTTTACAGAGTTTTAATTTCTGTCTGTAAGCAGGAATCAGGTGGACCATGACATGATCAGAGTGTCCCAGTGGAGCGCGTCTAACGGCGAGATAGGCACTGCTAACTGTGGTGTAACAGTGATCCAAAGTGTTCCCCTCTCTGGTTGGACACTTAATGAACTGTCTGTATTTGGGGAGTTCTTGGCAGAGGTTTCCTTTGTTAAAGTCACCAAGAACAATAACAAGGGAGTCCGGGTTTGTCTGCTCCACACACAGTATCCGGTCGGCCAGCATGCGCTGTGCGTCCTGCACGTTGGCGTGCGGCAGAATGTAAGCACCAACCAGAATGAATGAAGCAAACTCACGGGGGGAGTAAAGCGGTTTACAGTTTATGATTAAAAATTCCAGATTAGGAGAACAGTGCTGCTGAATGGCGTTTGCATTGTCCTGCTCACAAGCGAGAGCTTTCCGATTTAAACAAATTCTGCCCCTCTTATGCCAAGTTACAAGGACTTTACACATGACAGGATATCCAGTGACTGTTAGCACGGCGCTAAAAGCTACAAGATCTTGAGTTTGATTCCCAAGCTGGCCACTCTTAGTGCTTTGACAAGACCAGATCACCAAGTGTTGTAAGATGTGAGCAAGGGAAACGGGACCGCGTGGCCTAACGGACAAGGCGTCTGACTTCGGATCAGAAGATTGAGGGTTCGAGTCCCTTCGTGGTTGAAGGCCCCTCCGTTATTTATGGAGAAATACTTAAAGCCATCGCGACAGACCGTATAAGAAGTGAGTATTTTCAAGTTTAAACAATTTGTGCTTGCATAGACTTGGGGGCACTTTGCACACGACTGAACATCCAAAACTTGTCCGTTTCTTTTTTTTTTACTTCTGGAGGACAAATTGTTTAAAAAAAGAACCACAAAAGCAGGCGGCTCAGGTCAAAGGTTTTGAGTGTACTGCTCACCTGGAAGGTGGTCACACATGACTTAACATCCAGTATGGAGCCATTGTCTGTTTTAGTCTGTCCCTGTTGTTTTATGCATTGAATTTTGTTAGCAAAAAGAAAGAAAGAAGCACCCCACAGCAGGCCGGTTAGCTCAGATGGTTAGAGCGTGGTGCTAATAACGCCAAGGTCATGGGTTCAACCCCCATACTGGCCAGTGGTGACCATTTAACAACTCGACGTCAGAATCAGAAGGAGCTTTGTTGCCAAGTACCTTCTTACACATACAAGGAATTTGCTTTGGTGTTGAGGTGCTACACCAGACAGACATACAGCTGACATAAATAGATGTAGAAATATGTAATAAACAAATGCAAGTTATATATGAAGAATAGAGAAAAATAATACAACTGACAATATAAAAAAATGGAACAACAACCACTTACAATTAACAACAAATATTTGTGGCGAGAGGTTTTGGTCCTGATGGACCGCAGCCTCTTGCCAGAGGGGAGAGTCTGAAACAGTTTGTGACCGGGATGGGAGGCGTCAGCTGCTGCAGTCTTTCCTGCTCGCCTCAGAGTCCTGGAGGCGTGCAGGTCCTGAAGCGATGCAAGATTGCAGTCAATCACCTTCTCTGCAGAGCGAATGATACGCTGCAGCCTGCCCTTGCCCCGGGAGTGGGTCTATGATGGATTTAAGGTGGGACAACACAAGGCGCTCCAAAGACTTCATCACCACAGAGGTCAGGGCGACGGGTCTGTAGTCGTTTAGTCCCGTGGTCCTTGGTTTTTTGGGGACAGGGATGATGGTGGAGGCTTTGAAGCAGGCTGGCACATGGCATGACTCCAGTGAGGTGTTAAAAATGTCTGTAAACACCGGAGACAGCTGATCAGCACAGTGCTTCAGGGTGGATGGGGAGACAGAGTCCGGCCCCGCTGCTTTGCGAGGTTTCTGCCTCCTGAACAGTCTGTTAACATCCCTCTCTTGGATGGTAAGAGAGGGGGAGGAGGTGGGGGATGAGATGGTGGACTGTGGCCGATCAGTGGTGTGACGGGGGATGGTGTCAGGTCTGTCCCATTGTCTTTCAAAGCGACAGTAAAACTGGTTCAACTCGTTGGCAAGGCGTGAGTCGTTCATGGAGTGGGGGGATTTAGGTTTGTAGCTGCTGATCCGTCTGAATCCTCTCCAGACAGAAGCAGAGTCATTCCTTGAGGACTGGTCTTGTAGTCTCTCTGCATACAGCTGTTTAGCATCTCGCACCGCCTTGCTAAACCTGTACTTTGACTCCTTAAACCTGGCCCGGTCTCCACTCCTAATCGCCTCTTCCTTTTCCAACCTCAGCTGTCTGAGCTTAGCTGTGAACCAGGGTCTGTCATTGTTATAACTCACCCTGCTGCGTGTTGGAATGCAGCTGTCCTCACAGAAGCTGATGTAGGATGTCACAGCCTCTGTAAACTCATCCAGATTGTTGGTAGCAGTCCTGAAAACATCCCAGTCAGTGCAGTCCAAGCATGCCTGAAGATCCTCTACAGCTTGACTGCTCCATTTCTTTGATGTCCTCACTACAGGTTTACAGAGTTTTAATTTCTGTCTGTAAGCAGGAATCAGGTGGACCATGACATGATCAGAGTGTCCCAGTGGAGCGCGTCTAACGGCGAGATAGGCACTGCTAACTGTGGTGTAACAGTGATCCAAAGTGTTCCCCTCTCTGGTTGGACACTTAATGAACTGTCTGTATTTGGGGAGTTCTTGGCAGAGGTTTCCTTTGTTAAAGTCACCAAGAACAATAACAAGGGAGTCCGGGTTTGTCTGCTCCACACACAGTATCCGGTCGGCCAGCATGCGCTGTGCGTCCTGCACGTTGGCGTGCGGCAGAATGTAAGCACCAACCAGAATGAATGAAGCAAACTCACGGGGGGAGTAAAGCGGTTTACAGTTTATGATTAAAAATTCCAGATTAGGAGAACAGTGCTGCTGAATGGCGTTTGCATTGTCCTGCTCACAAGCGAGAGCTTTCCGATTTAAACAAATTCTGCCCCTCTTATGCCAAGTTACAAGGACTTTACACATGACAGGATATCCAGTGACTGTTAGCACGGCGCTAAAAGCTACAAGATCTTGAGTTTGATTCCCAAGCTGGCCACTCTTAGTGCTTTGACAAGACCAGATCACCAAGTGTTGTAAGATGTGAGCAAGGGAAACGGGACCGCGTGGCCTAACGGACAAGGCGTCTGACTTCGGATCAGAAGATTGAGGGTTCGAGTCCCTTCGTGGTTGAAGGCCCCTCCGTTATTTATGGAGAAATACTTAAAGCCATCGCGACAGACCGTATAAGAAGTGAGTATTTTCAAGTTTAAACAATTTGTGCTTGCATAGACTTGGGGGCACTTTGCACACGACTGAACATCCAAAACTTGTCCGTTTCTTTTTTTTTTACTTCTGGAGGACAAATTGTTTAAAAAAAGAACCACAAAAGCAGGCGGCTCAGGTCAAAGGTTTTGAGTGTACTGCTCACCTGGAAGGTGGTCACACATGACTTAACATCCAGTATGGAGCCATTGTCTGTTTTAGTCTGTCCCTGTTGTTTTATGCATTGAATTTTGTTAGCAAAAAGAAAGAAAGAAGCACCCCACAGCAGGCCGGTTAGCTCAGATGGTTAGAGCGTGGTGCTAATAACGCCAAGGTCATGGGTTCAACCCCCATACTGGCCAGTGGTGACCATTTAACAACTCGACGTCAGAATCAGAAGGAGCTTTGTTGCCAAGTACCTTCTTACACATACAAGGAATTTGCTTTGGTGTTGAGGTGCTACACGCAGACAGACATACAGCTGACATAAATAGATGTAGAAATATGTAATAAACAAATGCAAGTTATATATGAAGAATAGAGAAAAATAATACAACTGACAATATAAAAAAATGGAACAACAACCACTTACAATTAACAACAAATATTTGTGGCGAGAGGTTTTGGTCCTGATGGACCGCAGCCTCTTGCCAGAGGGGAGAGTCTGAAACAGTTTGTGACCGGGATGGGAGGCGTCAGCTGCTGCAGTCTTTCCTGCTCGCCTCAGAGTCCTGGAGGCGTGCAGGTCCTGAAGCGATGCAAGATTGCAGTCAATCACCTTCTCTGCAGAGCGAATGATACGCTGCAGCCTGCCCTTGCCCCGGGAGTGGGTCTATGATGGATTTAAGGTGGGACAACACAAGGCGCTCCAAAGACTTCATCACCACAGAGGTCAGGGCGACGGGTCTGTAGTCGTTTAGTCCCGTGGTCCTTGGTTTTTTGGGGACAGGGATGATGGTGGAGGCTTTGAAGCAGGCTGGCACATGGCATGACTCCAGTGAGGTGTTAAAAATGTCTGTAAACACCGGAGACAGCTGATCAGCACAGTGCTTCAGGGTGGATGGGGAGACAGAGTCCGGCCCCGCTGCTTTGCGAGGTTTCTGCCTCCTGAACAGTCTGTTAACATCCCTCTCTTGGATGGTAAGAGAGGGGGAGGAGGTGGGGGATGAGATGGTGGACTGTGGCCGATCAGTGGTGTGACGGGGGATGGTGTCAGGTCTGTCCCATTGTCTTTCAAAGCGACAGTAAAACTGGTTCAACTCGTTGGCAAGGCGTGAGTCGTTCATGGAGTGGGGGGATTTAGGTTTGTAGCTGCTGATCCGTCTGAATCCTCTCCAGACAGAAGCAGAGTCATTCCTTGAGGACTGGTCTTGTAGTCTCTCTGCATACAGCTGTTTAGCATCTCGCACCGCCTTGCTAAACCTGTACTTTGACTCCTTAAACCTGGCCCGGTCTCCACTCCTAATCGCCTCTTCCTTTTCCAACCTCAGCTGTCTGAGCTTAGCTGTGAACCAGGGTCTGTCATTGTTATAACTCACCCTGCTGCGTGTTGGAATGCAGCTGTCCTCACAGAAGCTGATGTAGGATGTCACAGCCTCTGTAAACTCATCCAGATTGTTGGTAGCAGTCCTGAAAACATCCCAGTCAGTGCAGTCCAAGCATGCCTGAAGATCCTCTACAGCTTGACTGCTCCATTTCTTTGATGTCCTCACTACAGGTTTACAGAGTTTTAATTTCTGTCTGTAAGCAGGAATCAGGTGGACCATGACATGATCAGAGTGTCCCAGTGGAGCGCGTCTAACGGCGAGATAGGCACTGCTAACTGTGGTGTAACAGTGATCCAAAGTGTTCCCCTCTCTGGTTGGACACTTAATGAACTGTCTGTATTTGGGGAGTTCTTGGCAGAGGTTTCCTTTGTTAAAGTCACCAAGAACAATAACAAGGGAGTCCGGGTTTGTCTGCTCCACACACAGTATCCGGTCGGCCAGCATGCGCTGTGCGTCCTGCACGTTGGCGTGCGGCAGAATGTAAGCACCAACCAGAATGAATGAAGCAAACTCACGGGGGGAGTAAAGCGGTTTACAGTTTATGATTAAAAATTCCAGATTAGGAGAACAGTGCTGCTGAATGGCGTTTGCATTGTCCTGCTCACAAGCGAGAGCTTTCCGATTTAAACAAATTCTGCCCCTCTTATGCCAAGTTACAAGGACTTTACACATGACAGGATATCCAGTGACTGTTAGCACGGCGCTAAAAGCTACAAGATCTTGAGTTTGATTCCCAAGCTGGCCACTCTTAGTGCTTTGACAAGACCAGATCACCAAGTGTTGTAAGATGTGAGCAAGGGAAACGGGACCGCGTGGCCTAACGGACAAGGCGTCTGACTTCGGATCAGAAGATTGAGGGTTCGAGTCCCTTCGTGGTTGAAGGCCCCTCCGTTATTTATGGAGAAATACTTAAAGCCATCGCGACAGACCGTATAAGAAGTGAGTATTTTCAAGTTTAAACAATTTGTGCTTGCATAGACTTGGGGGCACTTTGCACACGACTGAACATCCAAAACTTGTCCGTTTCTTTTTTTTTTACTTCTGGAGGACAAATTGTTTAAAAAAAGAACCACAAAAGCAGGCGGCTCAGGTCAAAGGTTTTGAGTGTACTGCTCACCTGGAAGGTGGTCACACATGACTTAACATCCAGTATGGAGCCATTGTCTGTTTTAGTCTGTCCCTGTTGTTTTATGCATTGAATTTTGTTAGCAAAAAGAAAGAAAGAAGCACCCCACAGCAGGCCGGTTAGCTCAGATGGTTAGAGCGTGGTGCTAATAACGCCAAGGTCATGGGTTCAACCCCCATACTGGCCAGTGGTGACCATTTAACAACTCGACGTCAGAATCAGAAGGAGCTTTGTTGCCAAGTACCTTCTTACACATACAAGGAATTTGCTTTGGTGTTGAGGTGCTACACCAGACAGACATACAGCTGACATAAATAGATGTAGAAATATGTAATAAACAAATGCAAGTTATATATGAAGAATAGAGAAAAATAATACAACTGACAATATAAAAAAATGGAACAACAACCACTTACAATTAACAACAAATATTTGTGGCGAGAGGTTTTGGTCCTGATGGACCGCAGCCTCTTGCCAGAGGGGAGAGTCTGAAACAGTTTGTGACCGGGATGGGAGGCGTCAGCTGCTGCAGTCTTTCCTGCTCGCCTCAGAGTCCTGGAGGCGTGCAGGTCCTGAAGCGATGCAAGATTGCAGTCAATCACCTTCTCTGCAGAGCGAATGATACGCTGCAGCCTGCCCTTGCCCCGGGAGTGGGTCTATGATGGATTTAAGGTGGGACAACACAAGGCGCTCCAAAGACTTCATCACCACAGAGGTCAGGGCGACGGGTCTGTAGTCGTTTAGTCCCGTGGTCCTTGGTTTTTTGGGGACAGGGATGATGGTGGAGGCTTTGAAGCAGGCTGGCACATGGCATGACTCCAGTGAGGTGTTAAAAATGTCTGTAAACACCGGAGACAGCTGATCAGCACAGTGCTTCAGGGTGGATGGGGAGACAGAGTCCGGCCCCGCTGCTTTGCGAGGTTTCTGCCTCCTGAACAGTCTGTTAACATCCCTCTCTTGGATGGTAAGAGAGGGGGAGGAGGTGGGGGATGAGATGGTGGACTGTGGCCGATCAGTGGTGTGACGGGGGATGGTGTCAGGTCTGTCCCATTGTCTTTCAAAGCGACAGTAAAACTGGTTCAACTCGTTGGCAAGGCGTGAGTCGTTCATGGAGTGGGGGGATTTAGGTTTGTAGCTGCTGATCCGTCTGAATCCTCTCCAGACAGAAGCAGAGTCATTCCTTGAGGACTGGTCTTGTAGTCTCTCTGCATACAGCTGTTTAGCATCTCGCACCGCCTTGCTAAACCTGTACTTTGACTCCTTAAACCTGGCCCGGTCTCCACTCCTAATCGCCTCTTCCTTTTCCAACCTCAGCTGTCTGAGCTTAGCTGTGAACCAGGGTCTGTCATTGTTATAACTCACCCTGCTGCGTGTTGGAATGCAGCTGTCCTCACAGAAGCTGATGTAGGATGTCACAGCCTCTGTAAACTCATCCAGATTGTTGGTAGCAGTCCTGAAAACATCCCAGTCAGTGCAGTCCAAGCATGCCTGAAGATCCTCTACAGCTTGACTGCTCCATTTCTTTGATGTCCTCACTACAGGTTTACAGAGTTTTAATTTCTGTCTGTAAGCAGGAATCAGGTGGACCATGACATGATCAGAGTGTCCCAGTGGAGCGCGTCTAACGGCGAGATAGGCACTGCTAACTGTGGTGTAACAGTGATCCAAAGTGTTCCCCTCTCTGGTTGGACACTTAATGAACTGTCTGTATTTGGGGAGTTCTTGGCAGAGGTTTCCTTTGTTAAAGTCACCAAGAACAATAACAAGGGAGTCCGGGTTTGTCTGCTCCACACACAGTATCCGGTCGGCCAGCATGCGCTGTGCGTCCTGCACGTTGGCGTGCGGCAGAATGTAAGCACCAACCAGAATGAATGAAGCAAACTCACGGGGGGAGTAAAGCGGTTTACAGTTTATGATTAAAAATTCCAGATTAGGAGAACAGTGCTGCTGAATGGCGTTTGCATTGTCCTGCTCACAAGCGAGAGCTTTCCGATTTAAACAAATTCTGCCCCTCTTATGCCAAGTTACAAGGACTTTACACATGACAGGATATCCAGTGACTGTTAGCACGGCGCTAAAAGCTACAAGATCTTGAGTTTGATTCCCAAGCTGGCCACTCTTAGTGCTTTGACAAGACCAGATCACCAAGTGTTGTAAGATGTGAGCAAGGGAAACGGGACCGCGTGGCCTAACGGACAAGGCGTCTGACTTCGGATCAGAAGATTGAGGGTTCGAGTCCCTTCGTGGTTGAAGGCCCCTCCGTTATTTATGGAGAAATACTTAAAGCCATCGCGACAGACCGTATAAGAAGTGAGTATTTTCAAGTTTAAACAATTTGTGCTTGCATAGACTTGGGGGCACTTTGCACACGACTGAACATCCAAAACTTGTCCGTTTCTTTTTTTTTTACTTCTGGAGGACAAATTGTTTAAAAAAAGAACCACAAAAGCAGGCGGCTCAGGTCAAAGGTTTTGAGTGTACTGCTCACCTGGAAGGTGGTCACACATGACTTAACATCCAGTATGGAGCCATTGTCTGTTTTAGTCTGTCCCTGTTGTTTTATGCATTGAATTTTGTTAGCAAAAAGAAAGAAAGAAGCACCCCACAGCAGGCCGGTTAGCTCAGATGGTTAGAGCGTGGTGCTAATAACGCCAAGGTCATGGGTTCAACCCCCATACTGGCCAGTGGTGACCATTTAACAACTCGACGTCAGAATCAGAAGGAGCTTTGTTGCCAAGTACCTTCTTACACATACAAGGAATTTGCTTTGGTGTTGAGGTGCTACACCAGACAGACATACAGCTGACATAAATAGATGTAGAAATATGTAATAAACAAATGCAAGTTATATATGAAGAATAGAGAAAAATAATACAACTGACAATATAAAAAAATGGAACAACAACCACTTACAATTAACAACAAATATTTGTGGCGAGAGGTTTTGGTCCTGATGGACCGCAGCCTCTTGCCAGAGGGGAGAGTCTGAAACAGTTTGTGACCGGGATGGGAGGCGTCAGCTGCTGCAGTCTTTCCTGCTCGCCTCAGAGTCCTGGAGGCGTGCAGGTCCTGAAGCGATGCAAGATTGCAGTCAATCACCTTCTCTGCAGAGCGAATGATACGCTGCAGCCTGCCCTTGCCCCGGGAGTGGGTCTATGATGGATTTAAGGTGGGACAACACAAGGCGCTCCAAAGACTTCATCACCACAGAGGTCAGGGCGACGGGTCTGTAGTCGTTTAGTCCCGTGGTCCTTGGTTTTTTGGGGACAGGGATGATGGTGGAGGCTTTGAAGCAGGCTGGCACATGGCATGACTCCAGTGAGGTGTTAAAAATGTCTGTAAACACCGGAGACAGCTGATCAGCACAGTGCTTCAGGGTGGATGGGGAGACAGAGTCCGGCCCCGCTGCTTTGCGAGGTTTCTGCCTCCTGAACAGTCTGTTAACATCCCTCTCTTGGATGGTAAGAGAGGGGGAGGAGGTGGGGGATGAGATGGTGGACTGTGGCCGATCAGTGGTGTGACGGGGGATGGTGTCAGGTCTGTCCCATTGTCTTTCAAAGCGACAGTAAAACTGGTTCAACTCGTTGGCAAGGCGTGAGTCGTTCATGGAGTGGGGGGATTTAGGTTTGTAGCTGCTGATCCGTCTGAATCCTCTCCAGACAGAAGCAGAGTCATTCCTTGAGGACTGGTCTTGTAGTCTCTCTGCATACAGCTGTTTAGCATCTCGCACCGCCTTGCTAAACCTGTACTTTGACTCCTTAAACCTGGCCCGGTCTCCACTCCTAATCGCCTCTTCCTTTTCCAACCTCAGCTGTCTGAGCTTAGCTGTGAACCAGGGTCTGTCATTGTTATAACTCACCCTGCTGCGTGTTGGAATGCAGCTGTCCTCACAGAAGCTGATGTAGGATGTCACAGCCTCTGTAAACTCATCCAGATTGTTGGTAGCAGTCCTGAAAACATCCCAGTCAGTGCAGTCCAAGCATGCCTGAAGATCCTCTACAGCTTGACTGCTCCATTTCTTTGATGTCCTCACTACAGGTTTACAGAGTTTTAATTTCTGTCTGTAAGCAGGAATCAGGTGGACCATGACATGATCAGAGTGTCCCAGTGGAGCGCGTCTAACGGCGAGATAGGCACTGCTAACTGTGGTGTAACAGTGATCCAAAGTGTTCCCCTCTCTGGTTGGACACTTAATGAACTGTCTGTATTTGGGGAGTTCTTGGCAGAGGTTTCCTTTGTTAAAGTCACCAAGAACAATAACAAGGGAGTCCGGGTTTGTCTGCTCCACACACAGTATCCGGTCGGCCAGCATGCGCTGTGCGTCCTGCACGTTGGCGTGCGGCAGAATGTAAGCACCAACCAGAATGAATGAAGCAAACTCACGGGGGGAGTAAAGCGGTTTACAGTTTATGATTAAAAATTCCAGATTAGGAGAACAGTGCTGCTGAATGGCGTTTGCATTGTCCTGCTCACAAGCGAGAGCTTTCCGATTTAAACAAATTCTGCCCCTCTTATGCCAAGTTACAAGGACTTTACACATGACAGGATATCCAGTGACTGTTAGCACGGCGCTAAAAGCTACAAGATCTTGAGTTTGATTCCCAAGCTGGCCACTCTTAGTGCTTTGACAAGACCAGATCACCAAGTGTTGTAAGATGTGAGCAAGGGAAACGGGACCGCGTGGCCTAACGGACAAGGCGTCTGACTTCGGATCAGAAGATTGAGGGTTCGAGTCCCTTCGTGGTTGAAGGCCCCTCCGTTATTTATGGAGAAATACTTAAAGCCATCGCGACAGACCGTATAAGAAGTGAGTATTTTCAAGTTTAAACAATTTGTGCTTGCATAGACTTGGGGGCACTTTGCACACGACTGAACATCCAAAACTTGTCCGTTTCTTTTTTTTTTACTTCTGGAGGACAAATTGTTTAAAAAAAGAACCACAAAAGCAGGCGGCTCAGGTCAAAGGTTTTGAGTGTACTGCTCACCTGGAAGGTGGTCACACATGACTTAACATCCAGTATGGAGCCATTGTCTGTTTTAGTCTGTCCCTGTTGTTTTATGCATTGAATTTTGTTAGCAAAAAGAAAGAAAGAAGCACCCCACAGCAGGCCGGTTAGCTCAGATGGTTAGAGCGTGGTGCTAATAACGCCAAGGTCATGGGTTCAACCCCCATACTGGCCAGTGGTGACCATTTAACAACTCGACGTCAGAATCAGAAGGAGCTTTGTTGCCAAGTACCTTCTTACACATACAAGGAATTTGCTTTGGTGTTGAGGTGCTACACCAGACAGACATACAGCTGACATAAATAGATGTAGAAATATGTAATAAACAAATGCAAGTTATATATGAAGAATAGAGAAAAATAATACAACTGACAATATAAAAAAATGGAACAACAACCACTTACAATTAACAACAAATATTTGTGGCGAGAGGTTTTGGTCCTGATGGACCGCAGCCTCTTGCCAGAGGGGAGAGTCTGAAACAGTTTGTGACCGGGATGGGAGGCGTCAGCTGCTGCAGTCTTTCCTGCTCGCCTCAGAGTCCTGGAGGCGTGCAGGTCCTGAAGCGATGCAAGATTGCAGTCAATCACCTTCTCTGCAGAGCGAATGATACGCTGCAGCCTGCCCTTGCCCCGGGAGTGGGTCTATGATGGATTTAAGGTGGGACAACACAAGGCGCTCCAAAGACTTCATCACCACAGAGGTCAGGGCGACGGGTCTGTAGTCGTTTAGTCCCGTGGTCCTTGGTTTTTTGGGGACAGGGATGATGGTGGAGGCTTTGAAGCAGGCTGGCACATGGCATGACTCCAGTGAGGTGTTAAAAATGTCTGTAAACACCGGAGACAGCTGATCAGCACAGTGCTTCAGGGTGGATGGGGAGACAGAGTCCGGCCCCGCTGCTTTGCGAGGTTTCTGCCTCCTGAACAGTCTGTTAACATCCCTCTCTTGGATGGTAAGAGAGGGGGAGGAGGTGGGGGATGAGATGGTGGACTGTGGCCGATCAGTGGTGTGACGGGGGATGGTGTCAGGTCTGTCCCATTGTCTTTCAAAGCGACAGTAAAACTGGTTCAACTCGTTGGCAAGGCGTGAGTCGTTCATGGAGTGGGGGGATTTAGGTTTGTAGCTGCTGATCCGTCTGAATCCTCTCCAGACAGAAGCAGAGTCATTCCTTGAGGACTGGTCTTGTAGTCTCTCTGCATACAGCTGTTTAGCATCTCGCACCGCCTTGCTAAACCTGTACTTTGACTCCTTAAACCTGGCCCGGTCTCCACTCCTAATCGCCTCTTCCTTTTCCAACCTCAGCTGTCTGAGCTTAGCTGTGAACCAGGGTCTGTCATTGTTATAACTCACCCTGCTGCGTGTTGGAATGCAGCTGTCCTCACAGAAGCTGATGTAGGATGTCACAGCCTCTGTAAACTCATCCAGATTGTTGGTAGCAGTCCTGAAAACATCCCAGTCAGTGCAGTCCAAGCATGCCTGAAGATCCTCTACAGCTTGACTGCTCCATTTCTTTGATGTCCTCACTACAGGTTTACAGAGTTTTAATTTCTGTCTGTAAGCAGGAATCAGGTGGACCATGACATGATCAGAGTGTCCCAGTGGAGCGCGTCTAACGGCGAGATAGGCACTGCTAACTGTGGTGTAACAGTGATCCAAAGTGTTCCCCTCTCTGGTTGGACACTTAATGAACTGTCTGTATTTGGGGAGTTCTTGGCAGAGGTTTCCTTTGTTAAAGTCACCAAGAACAATAACAAGGGAGTCCGGGTTTGTCTGCTCCACACACAGTATCCGGTCGGCCAGCATGCGCTGTGCGTCCTGCACGTTGGCGTGCGGCAGAATGTAAGCACCAACCAGAATGAATGAAGCAAACTCACGGGGGGAGTAAAGCGGTTTACAGTTTATGATTAAAAATTCCAGATTAGGAGAACAGTGCTGCTGAATGGCGTTTGCATTGTCCTGCTCACAAGCGAGAGCTTTCCGATTTAAACAAATTCTGCCCCTCTTATGCCAAGTTACAAGGACTTTACACATGACAGGATATCCAGTGACTGTTAGCACGGCGCTAAAAGCTACAAGATCTTGAGTTTGATTCCCAAGCTGGCCACTCTTAGTGCTTTGACAAGACCAGATCACCAAGTGTTGTAAGATGTGAGCAAGGGAAACGGGACCGCGTGGCCTAACGGACAAGGCGTCTGACTTCGGATCAGAAGATTGAGGGTTCGAGTCCCTTCGTGGTTGAAGGCCCCTCCGTTATTTATGGAGAAATACTTAAAGCCATCGCGACAGACCGTATAAGAAGTGAGTATTTTCAAGTTTAAACAATTTGTGCTTGCATAGACTTGGGGGCACTTTGCACACGACTGAACATCCAAAACTTGTCCGTTTCTTTTTTTTTTACTTCTGGAGGACAAATTGTTTAAAAAAAGAACCACAAAAGCAGGCGGCTCAGGTCAAAGGTTTTGAGTGTACTGCTCACCTGGAAGGTGGTCACACATGACTTAACATCCAGTATGGAGCCATTGTCTGTTTTAGTCTGTCCCTGTTGTTTTATGCATTGAATTTTGTTAGCAAAAAGAAAGAAAGAAGCACCCCACAGCAGGCCGGTTAGCTCAGATGGTTAGAGCGTGGTGCTAATAACGCCAAGGTCATGGGTTCAACCCCCATACTGGCCAGTGGTGACCATTTAACAACTCGACGTCAGAATCAGAAGGAGCTTTGTTGCCAAGTACCTTCTTACACATACAAGGAATTTGCTTTGGTGTTGAGGTGCTACACCAGACAGACATACAGCTGACATAAATAGATGTAGAAATATGTAATAAACAAATGCAAGTTATATATGAAGAATAGAGAAAAATAATACAACTGACAATATAAAAAAATGGAACAACAACCACTTACAATTAACAACAAATATTTGTGGCGAGAGGTTTTGGTCCTGATGGACCGCAGCCTCTTGCCAGAGGGGAGAGTCTGAAACAGTTTGTGACCGGGATGGGAGGCGTCAGCTGCTGCAGTCTTTCCTGCTCGCCTCAGAGTCCTGGAGGCGTGCAGGTCCTGAAGCGATGCAAGATTGCAGTCAATCACCTTCTCTGCAGAGCGAATGATACGCTGCAGCCTGCCCTTGCCCCGGGAGTGGGTCTATGATGGATTTAAGGTGGGACAACACAAGGCGCTCCAAAGACTTCATCACCACAGAGGTCAGGGCGACGGGTCTGTAGTCGTTTAGTCCCGTGGTCCTTGGTTTTTTGGGGACAGGGATGATGGTGGAGGCTTTGAAGCAGGCTGGCACATGGCATGACTCCAGTGAGGTGTTAAAAATGTCTGTAAACACCGGAGACAGCTGATCAGCACAGTGCTTCAGGGTGGATGGGGAGACAGAGTCCGGCCCCGCTGCTTTGCGAGGTTTCTGCCTCCTGAACAGTCTGTTAACATCCCTCTCTTGGATGGTAAGAGAGGGGGAGGAGGTGGGGGATGAGATGGTGGACTGTGGCCGATCAGTGGTGTGACGGGGGATGGTGTCAGGTCTGTCCCATTGTCTTTCAAAGCGACAGTAAAACTGGTTCAACTCGTTGGCAAGGCGTGAGTCGTTCATGGAGTGGGGGGATTTAGGTTTGTAGCTGCTGATCCGTCTGAATCCTCTCCAGACAGAAGCAGAGTCATTCCTTGAGGACTGGTCTTGTAGTCTCTCTGCATACAGCTGTTTAGCATCTCGCACCGCCTTGCTAAACCTGTACTTTGACTCCTTAAACCTGGCCCGGTCTCCACTCCTAATCGCCTCTTCCTTTTCCAACCTCAGCTGTCTGAGCTTAGCTGTGAACCAGGGTCTGTCATTGTTATAACTCACCCTGCTGCGTGTTGGAATGCAGCTGTCCTCACAGAAGCTGATGTAGGATGTCACAGCCTCTGTAAACTCATCCAGATTGTTGGTAGCAGTCCTGAAAACATCCCAGTCAGTGCAGTCCAAGCATGCCTGAAGATCCTCTACAGCTTGACTGCTCCATTTCTTTGATGTCCTCACTACAGGTTTACAGAGTTTTAATTTCTGTCTGTAAGCAGGAATCAGGTGGACCATGACATGATCAGAGTGTCCCAGTGGAGCGCGTCTAACGGCGAGATAGGCACTGCTAACTGTGGTGTAACAGTGATCCAAAGTGTTCCCCTCTCTGGTTGGACACTTAATGAACTGTCTGTATTTGGGGAGTTCTTGGCAGAGGTTTCCTTTGTTAAAGTCACCAAGAACAATAACAAGGGAGTCCGGGTTTGTCTGCTCCACACACAGTATCCGGTCGGCCAGCATGCGCTGTGCGTCCTGCACGTTGGCGTGCGGCAGAATGTAAGCACCAACCAGAATGAATGAAGCAAACTCACGGGGGGAGTAAAGCGGTTTACAGTTTATGATTAAAAATTCCAGATTAGGAGAACAGTGCTGCTGAATGGCGTTTGCATTGTCCTGCTCACAAGCGAGAGCTTTCCGATTTAAACAAATTCTGCCCCTCTTATGCCAAGTTACAAGGACTTTACACATGACAGGATATCCAGTGACTGTTAGCACGGCGCTAAAAGCTACAAGATCTTGAGTTTGATTCCCAAGCTGGCCACTCTTAGTGCTTTGACAAGACCAGATCACCAAGTGTTGTAAGATGTGAGCAAGGGAAACGGGACCGCGTGGCCTAACGGACAAGGCGTCTGACTTCGGATCAGAAGATTGAGGGTTCGAGTCCCTTCGTGGTTGAAGGCCCCTCCGTTATTTATGGAGAAATACTTAAAGCCATCGCGACAGACCGTATAAGAAGTGAGTATTTTCAAGTTTAAACAATTTGTGCTTGCATAGACTTGGGGGCACTTTGCACACGACTGAACATCCAAAACTTGTCCGTTTCTTTTTTTTTTACTTCTGGAGGACAAATTGTTTAAAAAAAGAACCACAAAAGCAGGCGGCTCAGGTCAAAGGTTTTGAGTGTACTGCTCACCTGGAAGGTGGTCACACATGACTTAACATCCAGTATGGAGCCATTGTCTGTTTTAGTCTGTCCCTGTTGTTTTATGCATTGAATTTTGTTAGCAAAAAGAAAGAAAGAAGCACCCCACAGCAGGCCGGTTAGCTCAGATGGTTAGAGCGTGGTGCTAATAACGCCAAGGTCATGGGTTCAACCCCCATACTGGCCAGTGGTGACCATTTAACAACTCGACGTCAGAATCAGAAGGAGCTTTGTTGCCAAGTACCTTCTTACACATACAAGGAATTTGCTTTGGTGTTGAGGTGCTACACCAGACAGACATACAGCTGACATAAATAGATGTAGAAATATGTAATAAACAAATGCAAGTTATATATGAAGAATAGAGAAAAATAATACAACTGACAATATAAAAAAATGGAACAACAACCACTTACAATTAACAACAAATATTTGTGGCGAGAGGTTTTGGTCCTGATGGACCGCAGCCTCTTGCCAGAGGGGAGAGTCTGAAACAGTTTGTGACCGGGATGGGAGGCGTCAGCTGCTGCAGTCTTTCCTGCTCGCCTCAGAGTCCTGGAGGCGTGCAGGTCCTGAAGCGATGCAAGATTGCAGTCAATCACCTTCTCTGCAGAGCGAATGATACGCTGCAGCCTGCCCTTGCCCCGGGAGTGGGTCTATGATGGATTTAAGGTGGGACAACACAAGGCGCTCCAAAGACTTCATCACCACAGAGGTCAGGGCGACGGGTCTGTAGTCGTTTAGTCCCGTGGTCCTTGGTTTTTTGGGGACAGGGATGATGGTGGAGGCTTTGAAGCAGGCTGGCACATGGCATGACTCCAGTGAGGTGTTAAAAATGTCTGTAAACACCGGAGACAGCTGATCAGCACAGTGCTTCAGGGTGGATGGGGAGACAGAGTCCGGCCCCGCTGCTTTGCGAGGTTTCTGCCTCCTGAACAGTCTGTTAACATCCCTCTCTTGGATGGTAAGAGAGGGGGAGGAGGTGGGGGATGAGATGGTGGACTGTGGCCGATCAGTGGTGTGACGGGGGATGGTGTCAGGTCTGTCCCATTGTCTTTCAAAGCGACAGTAAAACTGGTTCAACTCGTTGGCAAGGCGTGAGTCGTTCATGGAGTGGGGGGATTTAGGTTTGTAGCTGCTGATCCGTCTGAATCCTCTCCAGACAGAAGCAGAGTCATTCCTTGAGGACTGGTCTTGTAGTCTCTCTGCATACAGCTGTTTAGCATCTCGCACCGCCTTGCTAAACCTGTACTTTGACTCCTTAAACCTGGCCCGGTCTCCACTCCTAATCGCCTCTTCCTTTTCCAACCTCAGCTGTCTGAGCTTAGCTGTGAACCAGGGTCTGTCATTGTTATAACTCACCCTGCTGCGTGTTGGAATGCAGCTGTCCTCACAGAAGCTGATGTAGGATGTCACAGCCTCTGTAAACTCATCCAGATTGTTGGTAGCAGTCCTGAAAACATCCCAGTCAGTGCAGTCCAAGCATGCCTGAAGATCCTCTACAGCTTGACTGCTCCATTTCTTTGATGTCCTCACTACAGGTTTACAGAGTTTTAATTTCTGTCTGTAAGCAGGAATCAGGTGGACCATGACATGATCAGAGGGTTTTGAGTGTACTGCTCACCTGGAAGGTGGTCACACATGACTTAACATCCAGTATGGAGCCATTGTCTGTTTTAGTCTGTCCCTGTTGTTTTATGCATTGAATTTTGTTAGCAAAAAGAAAGAAAGAAGCACCCCACAGCAGGCCGGTTAGCTCAGATGGTTAGAGCGTGGTGCTAATAACGCCAAGGTCATGGGTTCAACCCCCATACTGGCCAGTGGTGACCATTTAACAACTCGACGTCAGAATCAGAAGGAGCTTTGTTGCCAAGTACCTTCTTACACATACAAGGAATTTGCTTTGGTGTTGAGGTGCTACACCAGACAGACATACAGCTGACATAAATAGATGTAGAAATATGTAATAAACAAATGCAAGTTATATATGAAGAATAGAGAAAAATAATACAACTGACAATATAAAAAATGGAACAACAACCACTTACAATTAACAACAAATATTTGTGGCGAGAGGTTTTGGTCCTGATGGACCGCAGCCTCTTGCCAGAGGGGAGAGTCTGAAACAGTTTGTGACCGGGATGGGAGGCGTCAGCTGCTGCAGTCTTTCCTGCTCGCCTCAGAGTCCTGGAGGCGTGCAGGTCCTGAAGCGATGCAAGATTGCAGTCAATCACCTTCTCTGCAGAGCGAATGATACGCTGCAGCCTGCCCTTGCCCCGGGAGTGGGTCTATGATGGATTTAAGGTGGGACAACACAAGGCGCTCCAAAGACTTCATCACCACAGAGGTCAGGGCGACGGGTCTGTAGTCGTTTAGTCCCGTGGTCCTTGGTTTTTTGGGGACAGGGATGATGGTGGAGGCTTTGAAGCAGGCTGGCACATGGCATGACTCCAGTGAGGTGTTAAAAATGTCTGTAAACACCGGAGACAGCTGATCAGCACAGTGCTTCAGGGTGGATGGGGAGACAGAGTCCGGCCCCGCTGCTTTGCGAGGTTTCTGCCTCCTGAACAGTCTGTTAACATCCCTCTCTTGGATGGTAAGAGAGGGGGAGGAGGTGGGGGATGAGATGGTGGACTGTGGCCGATCAGTGGTGTGACGGGGGATGGTGTCAGGTCTGTCCCATTGTCTTTCAAAGCGACAGTAAAACTGGTTCAACTCGTTGGCAAGGCGTGAGTCGTTCATGGAGTGGGGGGATTTAGGTTTGTAGCTGCTGATCCGTCTGAATCCTCTCCAGACAGAAGCAGAGTCATTCCTTGAGGACTGGTCTTGTAGTCTCTCTGCATACAGCTGTTTAGCATCTCGCACCGCCTTGCTAAACCTGTACTTTGACTCCTTAAACCTGGCCCGGTCTCCACTCCTAATCGCCTCTTCCTTTTCCAACCTCAGCTGTCTGAGCTTAGCTGTGAACCAGGGTCTGTCATTGTTATAACTCACCCTGCTGCGTGTTGGAATGCAGCTGTCCTCACAGAAGCTGATGTAGGATGTCACAGCCTCTGTAAACTCATCCAGATTGTTGGTAGCAGTCCTGAAAACATCCCAGTCAGTGCAGTCCAAGCATGCCTGAAGATCCTCTACAGCTTGACTGCTCCATTTCTTTGATGTCCTCACTACAGGTTTACAGAGTTTTAATTTCTGTCTGTAAGCAGGAATCAGGTGGACCATGACATGATCAGAGTGTCCCAGTGGAGCGCGTCTAACGGCGAGATAGGCACTGCTAACTGTGGTGTAACAGTGATCCAAAGTGTTCCCCTCTCTGGTTGGACACTTAATGAACTGTCTGTATTTGGGGAGTTCTTGGCAGAGGTTTCCTTTGTTAAAGTCACCAAGAACAATAACAAGGGAGTCCGGGTTTGTCTGCTCCACACACAGTATCCGGTCGGCCAGCATGCGCTGTGCGTCCTGCACGTTGGCGTGCGGCAGAATGTAAGCACCAACCAGAATGAATGAAGCAAACTCACGGGGGGAGTAAAGCGGTTTACAGTTTATGATTAAAAATTCCAGATTAGGAGAACAGTGCTGCTGAATGGCGTTTGCATTGTCCTGCTCACAAGCGAGAGCTTTCCGATTTAAACAAATTCTGCCCCTCTTATGCCAAGTTACAAGGACTTTACACATGACAGGATATCCAGTGACTGTTAGCACGGCGCTAAAAGCTACAAGATCTTGAGTTTGATTCCCAAGCTGGCCACTCTTAGTGCTTTGACAAGACCAGATCACCAAGTGTTGTAAGATGTGAGCAAGGGAAACGGGACCGCGTGGCCTAACGGACAAGGCGTCTGACTTCGGATCAGAAGATTGAGGGTTCGAGTCCCTTCGTGGTTGAAGGCCCCTCCGTTATTTATGGAGAAATACTTAAAGCCATCGCGACAGACCGTATAAGAAGTGAGTATTTTCAAGTTTAAACAATTTGTGCTTGCATAGACTTGGGGGCACTTTGCACACGACTGAACATCCAAAACTTGTCCGTTTCTTTTTTTTTTACTTCTGGAGGACAAATTGTTTAAAAAAAGAACCACAAAAGCAGGCGGCTCAGGTCAAAGGTTTTGAGTGTACTGCTCACCTGGAAGGTGGTCACACATGACTTAACATCCAGTATGGAGCCATTGTCTGTTTTAGTCTGTCCCTGTTGTTTTATGCATTGAATTTTGTTAGCAAAAAGAAAGAAAGAAGCACCCCACAGCAGGCCGGTTAGCTCAGATGGTTAGAGCGTGGTGCTAATAACGCCAAGGTCATGGGTTCAACCCCCATACTGGCCAGTGGTGACCATTTAACAACTCGACGTCAGAATCAGAAGGAGCTTTGTTGCCAAGTACCTTCTTACACATACAAGGAATTTGCTTTGGTGTTGAGGTGCTACACGCAGACAGACATACAGCTGACATAAATAGATGTAGAAATATGTAATAAACAAATGCAAGTTATATATGAAGAATAGAGAAAAATAATACAACTGACAATATAAAAAATGGAACAACAACCACTTACAATTAACAACAAATATTTGTGGCGAGAGGTTTTGGTCCTGATGGACCGCAGCCTCTTGCCAGAGGGGAGAGTCTGAAACAGTTTGTGACCGGGATGGGAGGCGTCAGCTGCTGCAGTCTTTCCTGCTCGCCTCAGAGTCCTGGAGGCGTGCAGGTCCTGAAGCGATGCAAGATTGCAGTCAATCACCTTCTCTGCAGAGCGAATGATACGCTGCAGCCTGCCCTTGCCCCGGGAG
Source organism: Micropterus salmoides (assembly GCF_014851395.1). NCBI lineage: Eukaryota > Metazoa > Chordata > Actinopteri > Centrarchiformes > Centrarchidae > Micropterus > Micropterus salmoides. The sequence continues at coordinate 3,099 of NW_024041547.1, read as the reverse complement.
TGGGTCTATGATGGATTTAAGGTGGGACAACACAAGGCGCTCCAAAGACTTCATCACCACAGAGGTCAGGGCGACGGGTCTGTAGTCGTTTAGTCCCGTGGTCCTTGGTTTTTTGGGGACAGGGATGATGGTGGAGGCTTTGAAGCAGGCTGGCACATGGCATGACTCCAGTGAGGTGTTAAAAATGTCTGTAAACACCGGAGACAGCTGATCAGCACAGTGCTTCAGGGTGGATGGGGAGACAGAGTCCGGCCCCGCTGCTTTGCGAGGTTTCTGCCTCCTGAACAGTCTGTTAACATCCCTCTCTTGGATGGTAAGAGAGGGGGAGGAGGTGGGGGATGAGATGGTGGACTGTGGCCGATCAGTGGTGTGACGGGGGATGGTGTCAGGTCTGTCCCATTGTCTTTCAAAGCGACAGTAAAACTGGTTCAACTCGTTGGCAAGGCGTGAGTCGTTCATGGAGTGGGGGGATTTAGGTTTGTAGCTGCTGATCCGTCTGAATCCTCTCCAGACAGAAGCAGAGTCATTCCTTGAGGACTGGTCTTGTAGTCTCTCTGCATACAGCTGTTTAGCATCTCGCACCGCCTTGCTAAACCTGTACTTTGACTCCTTAAACCTGGCCCGGTCTCCACTCCTAATCGCCTCTTCCTTTTCCAACCTCAGCTGTCTGAGCTTAGCTGTGAACCAGGGTCTGTCATTGTTATAACTCACCCTGCTGCGTGTTGGAATGCAGCTGTCCTCACAGAAGCTGATGTAGGATGTCACAGCCTCTGTAAACTCATCCAGATTGTTGGTAGCAGTCCTGAAAACATCCCAGTCAGTGCAGTCCAAGCATGCCTGAAGATCCTCTACAGCTTGACTGCTCCATTTCTTTGATGTCCTCACTACAGGTTTACAGAGTTTTAATTTCTGTCTGTAAGCAGGAATCAGGTGGACCATGACATGATCAGAGTGTCCCAGTGGAGCGCGTCTAACGGCGAGATAGGCACTGCTAACTGTGGTGTAACAGTGATCCAAAGTGTTCCCCTCTCTGGTTGGACACTTAATGAACTGTCTGTATTTGGGGAGTTCTTGGCAGAGGTTTCCTTTGTTAAAGTCACCAAGAACAATAACAAGGGAGTCCGGGTTTGTCTGCTCACACACAGTATCGGTCGGCCAGCATGCGCTGTGCGTCCTGCACGTTGGCGTGCGGCAGAATGTAAGCACCAACCAGAATGAATGAAGCAAACTCACGGGGGGAGTAAAGCGGTTTACAGTTTATGATTAAAAATTCCAGATTAGGAGAACAGTGCTGCTGAATGGCGTTTGCATTGTCCTGCTCACAAGCGAGAGCTTTCCGATTTAAACAAATTCTGCCCCTCTTATGCCAAGTTACAAGGACTTTACACATGACAGGATATCCAGTGACTGTTAGCACGGCGCTAAAAGCTACAAGATCTTGAGTTTGATTCCCAAGCTGGCCACTCTTAGTGCTTTGACAAGACCAGATCACCAAGTGTTGTAAGATGTGAGCAAGGGAAACGGGACCGCGTGGCCTAACGGACAAGGCGTCTGACTTCGGATCAGAAGATTGAGGGTTCGAGTCCCTTCGTGGTTGAAGGCCCCTCCGTTATTTATGGAGAAATACTTAAAGCCATCGCGACAGACCGTATAAGAAGTGAGTATTTTCAAGTTTAAACAATTTGTGCTGCATAGACTTGGGGGCACTTGCACACGACTGAACATCCAAAACTTGTCCGTTTCTTTTTTTACTTCTGGAGGACAAATTGTTTAAAAAAAGAACCACAAAAGCAGGCGGCTCAGGTCAAAGGTTTTGAGTGTACTGCTCACCTGGAAGGTGGTCACACATGACTTAACATCCAGTATGGAGCCATTGTCTGTTTAGTCTGTCCCTGTTGTTTATGCATTGAATTTGTTAGCAAAAAGAAAGAAAGAAGCACCCCACAGCAGGCCGGTTAGCTCAGATGGTTAGAGCGTGGTGCTAATAACGCCAAGGTCATGGGTTCAACCCCCATACTGGCCAGTGGTGACCATTTAACAACTCGACGTCAGAATCAGAAGGAGCTTTGTTGCCAAGTACCTTCTTACACATACAAGGAATTGCTTTGGTGTTGAGGTGCTACACGCAGACAGACATACAGCTGACATAGATGTAGAAATATGTAATAAACAAATGCAAGTTAATATGAAGAATAGAAAAAATAATACAACTGACAATATAAAAAATGGAACAACAACCACTTACAATTAACAACAAATATTTGTGGCGAGAGGTTTTGGTCCTGATGGACCGCAGCCTCTTGCCAGAGGGGAGAGTCTGAAACAGTTTGTGACCGGGATGGGAGGCGTCAGCTGCTGCAGTCTTTCCTGCTCGCCTCAGAGTCCTGGAGGCGTGCAGGTCCTGAAGCGATGCAAGATTGCAGTCAATCACCTTCTCTGCAGAGCGAATGATACGCTGCAGCCTGCCCTTGCCCCGGGAGTGGGTCTATGATGGATTTAAGGTGGGACAACACAAGGCGCTCCAAAGACTTCATCACCACAGAGGTCAGGGCGACGGGTCTGTAGTCGTTTAGTCCCGTGGTCCTTGGTTTTTGGGGACAGGGATGATGGTGGAGGCTTTGAAGCAGGCTGGCACATGGCATGACTCCAGTGAGGTGTTAAAAATGTCTGTAAACACCGGAGACAGCTGATCAGCACAGTGCTTCAGGGTGGATGGGGAGACAGAGTCCGGCCCCGCTTTGCGAGGTTTCTGCCTCCTGAACAGTCTGTTAACATCCCTCTCTTGGATGGTAAGAGAGGGGGAGGAGGTGGGGGATGAGATGGTGGACTGTGGCCGATCAGTGGTGTGACGGGGGATGGTGTCAGGTCTGTCCCATTGTCTTTCAAAGCGACAGTAAAACTGGTTCAACTCGTTGGCAAGGCGTGAGTCGTTCATGGAGTGGGGGGATTTAGGTTTGTAGCTGCTGATCCGTCTGAATCCTCTCCAGACAGAAGCAGAGTCATTCCTTGAGGACTGGTCTTGTAGTCTCTCTGCATACAGCGTTTAGCATCTCGCACCGCCTTGCTAAACCTGTACTTGACTCCTTAAACCTGGCTGTC
>NW_024041546.1:0-34937 GCF_014851395.1 Micropterus salmoides | reverse complement strand
CTTTATTTTAGTCTAATTAACTGCTTAATCTGCTCCCACCGAAATTCGGACCCAGCCCGTGGCCCGTTACACCAGCAGTAACAAAGACATCAAACCAGAACAGAGCAAGGGTTAACTGCCAGGCCAAGGACGTGCCACTGCCAGTGTTTTTCTTCATCCAGACAAGCAGAAGAACCCCCAAAAAATCCCTAGCACAAAGCCAGGAATCGGCAGCTAGCGTGGGGCCGCTCACACCCCCCTACTGCTGACAACACCCAGTAAGGCAGAACCAACCGGCATTCAGTGATGTCCGCTAGTCTAATCCTTAGCCAAACTCCTAACCAAATTTAATTGAACTATTATCATAACGTGCTCTTATTAGTTATCTTGCTTCTTATGAATCAAATTCTTCCCCACAACAGAACACTCAATTTACCTTGAACCCTATTATTCTGTTTGGATTCTGTTTATTTAGTCATTGTTTATTTCTTTGATGTCTATTTAACCGCATTTATATTCACCTTTAGTTAGCTAATAATTTCACCATAATCCAGAACTGTGTTTGTGTATTTTTTAACTCCAGGTCACTGTAACGGAGGATTTACGCCTTCGATATGAGATTGACTGATTGATTTATAGAAATGATTAAGCAATTACTACTAACTGATCACTAGGAATTATTGTGTAATTATTAAAACCATAAAGTTACCCAGGGAGTCCGGAGACCCTGGGCGAAGGGAATTTCCGGTGGTGCCCCGAAACTACGAGAGTTTTATGAATTAATATTTCCGAATATTAATGTTCCTAATTTTATTAACAGTGGCCTAAATAGGTACGCTACAGTATGTAATAAAATATATATCAAAGTTAATAAAAACATAATGGTTTATTATGAAAGGTCTTTACACACCATTGAAAACGTAGTTATGGATCTTTTATTGCATTTCTGTTGATAGATCCTCAGAAATATTACACACTGAACCTTAAATTAATGCTGACAATTATTTATTGCATGTTAACACAGTTTTTATTATTATTATTTTGAAAGTCTGTTGCTCACTGCCCAGACTACATTGGATGCAGCGTGTGGGAGAAGTAGATAACAAAAGCAAGACAAGAGATCAAATGCCATAGTGAAGTGGATAGCTACACACTGCATGCTGATTAGTATTGGGGAAGATGTTGGTCTTAGGAACGTTCATAAAATCACAACGTAGACGCTGGCCCGGTGGGGTTGCTCTTTGCTCCAGTGATCAGACAGCGCTCTGCGAGTAAACAGCAGGCGTCCTATGGAGAGTAACCATGGCAACGGTTTCTGTATGCTACACAGCTGTAGCCTATTTAACTTAAGTTAAATTATACATAACTTTTCCTGATAGGCCTACATCTAGTTTTGTGGGGATTCTCTCCATGTGAATTCCCTCCTGTTGATGTCCATTCAGTAAACAGTAATAGATTCTGGAAACTCAGAAACAGCGAGGATCAGTCTGTTTTCCAATGAATTGTTCTGCGCGTCGCATACAAAAAGGTCAAGACAATTCAACTTGATGGGCGGGTGTGTGCAAGAGGCGAGCACTTCACCTCACTCTAACAGGGACACTTGCTACTGAACATAGAAAAACAAAGAAAAATGTTTCTGCTGATACCTGTTCAGAAAAAAAAACAAGAAAACAGATTCATATATATTAACCTGTTGCTCAGATGGTGCCTGTTGTGATGTTATGATCGTGGCTCTGAACTATAACTTCTTTTAACAAGCTATAAAAGGCCCTGTCAGTGTTAAAAGCTTTGCTTTTATATTTGATTTGATTACATTAATGTTTAAGTTGAGATTTACAAGAAACATTTTATTGCTACTGTGTAGGGAATACTGCTGGTAAAAAGCACCTTATTTGTTCAAAGTGTTAGCACACAACTATGCAATTAATTGGGATTAATCACAGAAAATCATGCAATTAATTGCGATTAAAAATTTTGATCGTTGCCCAGCAGTACTAAAGTACAAACATTTCAATAGGTCAGCGCTGACTTTCCATTTCACACAGGACACTAACAAGCCGTCTCCTGGATTAAAATCCTGTGTTTGAGCCATCCATCGAGCTCAACCTTCTCCCTGTGCAGACTTTGTCGCTCTTTACACTACCTCACCACACTTCCTTTCTGTAAACTGCTTGCACAGACGACCTATACGGACATATTTTTGGGAAGGAAGGCCGGTATATGTGGCCCCACCACTTCTGGTGTGCAGAAATTACAAGCTTCTGCTCATGTAGAGATCAGTTTAATTTATTTTAGACTAAAATTAATTAACTAAGTTGTAACCTAAAAATGTAAAACCTACAAATCAAGAAAATAACATTAAACAATACAACTGAAATGCTTGATGCCATGGTCGAAATTAGAAAGTTGGTGATAAGTTCAGACTGAAAGTGATGACTCCAGACAGATTTAGCAGCTGGAGGACTTCATATAATGTGATCTGATCTTCAACTTTCATGTTGCGCTCTGTCTTTCTCTCTCTTCTTTTACTCCCCTTTCTCTTGCTGCACTTCTGTGTTATTTGGTAGCTCTGATTCATCCCATCATGGTTTTAACCAGATATAGTCATAAAAATTGCTAACTCTCTCCTTTTTATATTTGTTTTCAGCAGAAAAATGTATAAGGCAAAATTTATAAAAACACTGTTGTTCATTGACAAGACCAAATAATGAACCCGGTGGGTATGAAAGAAATCTTCATCACTAGAATCCAAAACAAGCGGGCGGTGTTTCAGATGTATAAGAAACATCTAATGTATTATTTTTGTAGAAAACGTGATTTGAAGCAAGCTGACATGGAACACAACCCTATCATGTCAGAAAAATATGTAAGTTTTGAAAAGATGTTTCTTTATCTAAAAAGAAATACTCTCCTCATATGCGAAGGCTTCAAGTAAATGAATGATAATGTGGCTTGTAATTGGGGTTAGACAAAGGATTTGACATAAATGGTCTTGTCACAGCCCTAATATCTTCATGTCATGGTTGATTATTAATAGGTGGTGGTAATTTAGGCCAGGTCACAAATCACCAGATTCTATTTCACTGCTTTGATACAGATTATTTGATAATATCCTTCTCCACTCTTGTGCCATGTTGGGATTGTGCAGTGGTGATGTTTTTTTATTTTTATTTGACAACACATCCGCAGCATGTAAAAATACACTGCAAAATGAGAAAACACAACCAAATGCAAATCTATCCAGGGGATCATTCATATGGCAGGCCTGCTCATCCGTTTTCAGTGTCCCCTAGAAACTCCTGTTGTTTAAATTGCAACTCATTTTCATTGTCCTCTGTGTAACTTGCAGCATTGCTTTATTGGTTGTTTTATTTTTGTTGTCTGTATTGTGCTGTGTGTTCTGTTTTTGTGACGTGTTTACAGCACATTTCTGTGTTTTTGTTTATATATATTCTGTGTTTGCAGCACGTTTGTGTATCAAGGATTAAGGATGTAATGTAATTTAATGTTACACATGAAAGGGAACGAAATGAGGTACTCGGGTCTCGAGTACCTAAGTAATCCATTTGCAGGGTGGGTAGAGTCCTTCATGATGCAGGATCCCTTTTCCTGCACCTGCTGATGTAAATATCCCTGATGTAGGGTAGACTGCTGCCAATGATCTTCTGTGCAGTCTTTACCACCTGCTGCGGTGACTGTCCCTGTACCACACAGTGATGCAGGAAGTGAAGAAGCTCCCCACCACACCTCCACCAAAGTAGAGGCATTGGTGGGCCTTCTTCACCATGCTGGCTGTGTTGATGCTCCAGTTGACATCGACAGCTGCTCCTTTTGGCAAGGGGAGTGCTTCCAGCCATCCTAAAGTCCACAGTCACCTCCTTGGTTGATTTTTCTGTATTTGCAGCACATTTCTGTATTTGGTTGTGTTTTCTGTATTGAATTGTTTTTTTGTTTCTGCATCATGTTTCTGTATTTGGTCATATTTCTAGTTTTTCCATTTTTGCAGCACATTTCTATATTTGTTTGTGTGTTCTGTTTTTGAAGAGCATTTCTGTATTTGGGTGTATTTCTTGTTTTTGTTGTGCACTTCTGGGCACTTCTGTATTTCTTTTTTCCCCCCAGTTTTTGCTGTGTTTTCTTTCTAAATGCTGCACATGTGTTGTCAATTGGCAAAGATGTTTTCTTCATACTGTGTTTTGTGTCTGTTGCATATGTTTTCTTAAGTTTCAGTGTGCTGAGCTTTCAGGGACACTGTATTTGTGGAGCATGACATTTATCCTATCCATAAATAAATGAAATAACATCTCATCTCTTGTGTCTTTTATTATATCACTTGATGGCCATGGGTGGTACCTCATCATTTGTGGTCTGGACAGATAGTATGTGTGTGTTTGAGAGATTCAGTGAAATTGTGAGAACATGTGAACATGTTTTTTCAAGCTTGTTAAGAGTCAGCATCCTCTCACCTAAAAGCATGTGACAAGTTTGTGAGAGAGAGTGTGTGTGAGTGTGTTTGTGTGTTTTATCCATGCATTGTCAGCACAAGTTTACCCAACCTGCCATCGGGGAGCTGATGCTATACTTTTCTTCAACATTACCTCAACGTGGTCCCTCATGAATGTGAAATTTATGTATCTCTAACTTTTAAAGAAAAGTTCTCCCCTAGTCAAACAAGTCACATACTGCACTGCTACTCACAAGTCACATAAACTTTTGAAAAATAAAGGGGAGTAAAATATTTATGCCTTTAAGCTCATTTAAACCCAATCCTTTGATTGTGTTGTCTTGCATTCCTTTTTCATCACTTTACTTCCTTTCTTTCACATTAACACACACACACACACACACACACACACACACACAATAAAACTGTGCTTCTGCTCATCTCTTTCTTGACACCTGCTTTTTTTATTTTAAAAATAATCTTACATCGGCATCACCTTCCTCTAAATCTTGATTTGTTGACAGACGTGACAAAAATAACAACCAATTATTAGCAGAAGAAACACAAAGAGGATAAGCATCTGATCCTTTTCTTCGGATTATCAAAACGCAGCTGCATTAACACCTTCTGATTTATTGTTTTTGATGGAGACATTACTGGGAGCATGACATTTCTAGGTATCATGTCTGCTCGGTGTTCTCCTGTCCCTTGCCTTAACAACCCTGTCAAGGTATCTTAGCAACATGTCAATCCTTACTCCAAACAGCAGGTAATTTGTAGGCTAGACTGTGGACTGGCCTGATTGTCAGGTTTTCTAAATGCCTTTTAGTGGTGTGGATTATATTTGGAACATATTTTAAATTAAAACTTTTCTTGTAGAAAAGTGATGAATTAAAGTGTACAGCTGTATATTAAGTTTGAAGGCTCTCCGCACCCCAGATGTATCTAATAAGAAGATATGTGCAACAGAATGGCAAGCAGAAAGCCATGTGGAGGTAAATGGCAGACCAGAGTTGAGCCAGTTTCCGCTCTGCTTGCAGACACACTGTCACAGTGTGGGACGATGTTGAATGAATGCAGAAGCAGTCACTCCCCAACACTGTGATCACTCTTCTTCCACCTCTACCCCACAGCAGTCTTACATTAAATTCAGCCTCCACCTATTTCCTGAATCCATTATCAGTTTTACTCTATTCATCTTCCACACACTGTGGTTGCGGTATGCAGCAGTTCCTGATACGAACTCTGGTGGGTGCTCTGAAACCTTAGATCTTCCACCTTAAAGGTAGGCCCCATCTACCCATGCCAATCCTCACATTTTTCTAATCATTTTGTGCACCTGACATGAGAAAGTGCACAAATATGTGTATGTGTTTATAATTGGGTGGCTTTGGGGTTTGTTTTTTTGTTAATATGTGTGCCTTATATTTAGTTCTGTTTTGTCGTGTTTCAAGCCATCTGTGGCCACTGTCACACAGCACTTATTGCCAGTAAATAAAGAAGGCTGCCTCTGAAGTGCACATGTTGCTGCAATAGGTTGCTTTTTTCTTTTTCAAATTTTACAATTTGTCTTTTCAGTGTGAAAGCTGGCAGCAGAGAATACATCACACCTCATCTAATGCTGCTCAAGCCCAGTTTGAAAAACAGAAAATTACTTTATACAGCTATTTGTTGTTGTTGGAAGAAAATAGTTATCTTGCGTTTTCAATGATCTCTATGATTATAAATAAAATACTTACTGCAGCATCTATTGTTTCCTATTATGGGACACACCGTACTGTGCGTAAAAAGGCCTGGCTACCACTGCTTGAAATACATCATCAGACTGTGTAGATTCTTTTCAGTTTTCCACATAGTAAGGTATCGATAAAGAATAAAGAAAGAAAGGAAAAATTAATATTAAAAAATTCAGTACATCATTGAAGTTGAAGTAAACATCGCTGATGGTGCATTTACAAGGCTTGCTTCATCTCACAGGCCCTCCTTAGTATTCCCCTCCTCAGTCTGTGTTTTTGATAAGGTACATTGCCATTCACGGGTCCTGTCTCTAGAGCTTGTTTCAACACACAACTTTAATGGGTTGGAGGAAAGAAAAAAACAACAATGATATTTAGAATATGAATTTGAATAAGATGGAACAAGCCAATTAAAGATGTGGTGTGTCTCAGTGGGCATGCATAAGTGGCTCCGACTGAATGGAAAAAGAAATGAAAAAAAGACAATATTGCAGGTTTCTCCTGTACAGTTTTAATTTAAAGCTTAAAATACACTGCCACGCGTTGCCTGTCAGTCATCTGTATGGCTACAGGGACTTAGTAGTTTAGGAGATAAAGGTCTGTTGTATTCATGAGCTTTCCTATAAGTATGTAGCAGCTGATAGCTAAGCTGCTTTTTAGCTGCTCCAGTCATTGATTTTAGATTGATGATAACTGGTCGTAAGTGTTTAGTACACAAAGTATATTTGCATGCTCAGTGTCTTGGGCTGGGTGCCAAATGTAATCGCTGCCTGGATAATGTCCACATTTGGAGTGCATGAAGTATTATATGTTTACGTACCGACTCAGAGTCATAGGAAGGTAGTGGACGTACAGGGTTTGCATACTGAGGCTGGTGTGTGGTTGGATTTAGGCAACAAAAGCACTATTGTACTATTGATTAAATGTTACTAAGCATGTCGTGTATTGTGCTTCAAGACTTTGTGTGTATTAAAATAAGACCAAGATCTTTCACTAACCCCTAACCAAGTCCTGTGAAAACATAACCAAAATAATGTTATAATGCTGTAGTTGCTATGAGTGGATACTGTATTACAAGACTGGTTATATTTTGGCAAAAAACAAATATGAGAAATATGTTGTCAGTCAAAATTTACTGTTGCTCAGTATAAACATTTCAAAACTTGTCAAGTATCTTAACAACATTTTCTTAATGTGTTAATAGAAAAAATATAATTTGACTGGCATTATGTTTCCCCCAAACATATTTGCTGTTGCAAATAAGTTATATCAACATAAATTCTAGGAGACTAATATTTCATTAACCATGTCTCCATTAACAATTTTCATTGTTTTGGTCATTTCTATTGGAGTATGATATCATGTTTTCAGATCAGCAATTACTTCGGTGAATGAAATGATGGTCAAGTGGGTCAGTTGGTCAAGTTCTATGTTACAATAAACCTGATTTATCCTTTAAGTCACTGGTCTGTTTAGCAACAGCGCTATTCCATGCAACTGCTGAATATTTGAGAATTAATGCATATATGCTGTAGAGCTGAGATACTGTTCCTGTCATTACATCTGTTTACTATAAGTGTGTATGCATATATGTGTGGCAGAGAGTGTCAATGGGTGTGTTTGAAGGCGGGTCACTTGTGTCCTTCACTCTTCCAGAACAACTTCGAGCTTATTAGTGTCAAACAAGAGGAGGAGAGAAGATGGGATAGGGCTCACCAAAGAGAAACCAGGTGGGAGGTAGAGATGTGGGTGGATGTCATTTTCATTTTCAGCTGTTACATATTCAGCAGGGAGAGTAGCAGGGCACGAGTGGTGCGCTCTACTTGGTGTGTATAATGAAATAAAATGAGGGTATCGGTGACAAGAGTTAATGTACGAAAGATGGGCTGCAACCAAGGGCACTAACCCATTTGAAAACTACTCCAGATTAGTTACATTTATTTATTATTACAATTAATGCATGTCTGATTTCTAAAACAAAAGGAGCAGGTTCAGGAAGAATGGAAAATGGCACAATGAAGTAACAGAGGAAGGCAGTTGGTGGTTAGGGAGAGAAATTGAGAGCTTAGTGATAGCGCAGGGGTAAGCGAGAAGGAATGCATGGATAGATATAGAGATGAAGGCTGGGAGAAAGAGAGGAAGGATCCCCATACCTGCTATTGGCTTCTCTCCTTTTCCTGCCCCTCCTGCTCAACCTCAGGCCCATTAAATTTACTATAACCTTTGCTACATCTGTAATGTGGCATCTCAGCACCCCTTCTACTCTCCCCTGGGACACCAGGATAATCTCTGCTAAGCCTTCATGAGAGAGGGATTTTATCCCTCTACTGACAGATAGAGAGAGACAGAAAGAGGGAGAGGGGGAAAGAGCTGGCTACTGGAGGATAACGACATAGATAATGAGTTAGCTGTCAAAAGGTTTTTTTTCTTCTTCTCCTTCCTCTCGTCCCTGTTCCTCAACTTGCCCTGCTGCTTAATCATCTGAGAGTTGCTTTTGCACTAGCTTAAAATTGTATTAAATGGACTGTACTGTATATTAAAGGACTGTACTGTTTAGAGACTGTACTGTAATACTGTATATTTTTCCAAGACCAGATGTTTACTTCATTACATTTGTAAACTACTGATATTGTCAAAGGCTTTTACGTAAATACTGTCATTTACAGAAATACTGAAACTGTTTTTTAGGGTTGACAAAAGGTTGCATCTTGTTCTAATTAAGCCCCCTGGAATAGCGCTGGGCTGTAAGGTGATTTCGGCGTGGTGGCCACAGTTCATATTATGAACACTGGCCCAAAACCACTTTTACCCATAACACAACCTCATTGCTAAACAAATGGCTGTTTGGCTGTTGTGACTGTCACAAACACACTGACATGACTCCCTTTAATACCAGAATTTGAGCCATAAGGTCTAATTAAGATTGAGGAATCTCAAACAGCCATGTCAGTAAATTCATTTCATGTCATTAATGTGTGTGAGGTCCCACTAGTATGGAATGTCACAAAAAGGAAAAGCTGTGGCTGTCTGGGAGTGGGAGGCTATGTCAGCAAAATATAAAGTAATAAAATTTGGCTACCTAAACCATAGAATAACAATAAGAATTAAACTGTAAAACAACGTCCAGAAGAAAACACAAAGCGATCTGTAAATTCTTTCATTGCCACAAGAACGCACAAAGAAAGGAAAGCTATGTGAAAGTGATGTTAGCAAGCCACCAATGTGAGTCAATATGTTGAGGGAATAGCAAATGCAGTGTTAAGTTTGTGAGAGATTGAGGGAACAGGGCATGTGGTTAGAATATGTTTGCTTGTGATAAAAAATGACGAGACAGACCACATAAAGCTATGTAGCTAATGTTTAAGTTAAGTTACACCAACCTTAGCAAATGTCAGCTTCCGACATTAACGCTACTGCCCACTCATTTGGGTGAGAAAGCAGAGAGTGGAGTACGGCCATGGTACATTACTTCAAGAGTGCTTATTTTGAGTTCTTATCGGGGGCAGAGCTAGACTCTCAGCACAGTGGGGGCGGGGCTTCATCATGGGGCCCACCTGCTACCAAGTCATTTAAACCAAGTTTATACGACACTGGATTCACTCCGAAAGTCCACTGAGTCCATCTGCGTTGCTGCTGCTGGAGCTGATCGCAGCCATTCTAGTTGTGCTCACACCAGAAGCACTGCAGTGCGTTCCAGAAGTGTCCAAGCATCAAGCAGCACAGAGCGGATGAACCGGGCAGGAAGTCAGACTTCCGATTGTATATCAACAATAAACACAGTTAAATCAGACAAAAAATTAATAATTTAACTACTCAGCCTATTTAATCACAGTAGCACAAAAAGCAAGCACTAATCACAAAATCTAAACATGTCAGCAAAATCCGGCAGGCAAAACGCTCTTATTCTGAAATGCTCCCTGTGGTAGTTGCTAGAAGCACCCGTCAAGACAAGGAACGAAAGCGGGCCACAGAGAGCTGTGAAGAATGTAGTAGAAGCACAAAAAAGGACAAGTCATTAACTTGACGCAGGCTACACGCTCCGCTGCTGAAATGCCTCTGAGAGACTTCCAGTGTACTTTGATGCCGTAAACCGCTGGGCACACGCAGCCTACGTCCATCCCTCAGAATTCCCATGATACATGACGCGGTGAAGAGTTGTGTTAAAATTTGCTAGTAAGTTTGCCATGTGTTGTCTTTATGATTTATGTTTATTAAAACGTGTCTCCTTAGAATATAGTGTTTTTTGTTGGTAATTGTCATTCTGGTGGTTTACCATTGAAACGAGCAGTGAAGGGACTGTTTCATTTGATAAGACCTGGTGAATTTCCCCGGTACAGTGGAACTGCATGCAGCTTCATGACCCACATATGGGGCCCCCTACACAGCCGGGGCCCTGGGTTGGCAGCCTCCATGCACCCACGTTACCTCTGCTTATGGTTCTAATACACAGGTATATATGAAGGATCAAATATGGATGACAAAAGTCAAACAGAAAACGTAATGCTTGCACAAAGAAAATGTTAGATGGATGGTAAGAAAAGGAGTGTTGAATAAAGATGATTTAGGTAACCAAAGGTATGAGTGAGCATTTGGTTGAAATGAGGATCCAGTACAGATAATGTCCTTTTCAGAAACATTATTCTGAAGCTCCGTTCAGAGGCTGCTCTGTAAATACTATTTTAATAAATATAGCAACTTCTGAACCATATACCAAATTTCAGGCTTAAATAAATAACCTCTGGTTCGTCCCACCCACGTCCGGGCTCAGCCCTGCCCATTCAGAGTAAGGATACAGATTAGTGTTGTAGTCGAGTCCGCCCAAACTGAGACCAAGTCGAGACTAAGGCTGTGTTCGAAAAGTCTTTTTTGCTTAGGAAGGTTCCTAACTGAGTGAAGTGAACCGGAAGTATTTCAGTGGCAGCCATGATAAGAGCTTTTCGAATTCTCTAAAAGCTAAGGATAGGTGCCTCAATGCTTCCTTTCATATCTCCTTTAGTATAGGGTACACTGGACCATCCTTTACGAAAGGAAAGGAGAGAATGCCGTCCCACAATTCTTTGCGGCGGCAACATTTAAAGCGGCGCACGTTCTCAAACTTAAATGATACCGGTACCTGGTGGATTGGGCCGGCTACGGCCCAGAGGAACGTTCCAGAGGAACCATAATGGTCCGCTTCCACAACGTGACAGCTGAGAAACGAGCTGTTCTTACCGTGGAAACTGGGCAATGCAGCAGTCTACTGTAGCGCTGCATTCCCAGCACGCCCACGAGGACTCACACGGGCGCGTTGCTATCTCACCGGCCTTGAAAGAGAGACAGCCAAAGTCAGGTCTCCCTCTGTATAGCATGACGAAAGAGATCGCTCGCTGCAGGCGAGGCTGTCTACCTGCCACTGCTTCACAGGGAAGCAGTGAGCTTGAGTCTGACGTCAACACCGGGTGACGTGTCAACCACAGTGTCACATCGGCTGTGGTGCGTTCATGGCCCGGTCGGCCTTTTCCAACTCCGGCCGTGGTGTCTTAGAACCTTTCGAAAACGGCCCATGGTGCGTTCAAGGACACCACAGCCTTTTTCGATTGCAGCCCTTGGAAAAAGTCTAAGCTTTATTATTTATTTTAAAAAATAAATAAATAAAAAGAAGAAGGGTGACAGAGGGACAGAGGCTGATGCACACCACCAGACCTCCTCCCTCCGTTATGTGTCCAGCATGCATTTATTTGTGTTTCATGTGCTGCTGTGTACACAATAAAAATGCTGTGAATGTTCAACTGATTAAATACAGTACATTTCTAAAGAGCATTCTCCTCCCCACCGGACCCCCTCCATCTTTGGCTCGGTGTGTAACACGCTTCAGTCAACAAGCTAATGATCCAACCTACGGCCCACACTGCTCTCCTTGCTAAGCTCGAGAGAGACAGTGGGAGTGCCCGGGTCTTTGCTGCGCTATTTAAACCACTGGGACAAAAGCACATGTCCCACGTCGCTCTCCTGGTGGCATCCGAGCGAGACGGTGGTAGGACCTGGGCTTCCTCCTTGCTAGCCGGCTGTCCGGCCCGCACAACGGGTCGCCTACATTGCCTGGCAGCAGAATGAAGGGCTGCAGTGACACAATGCAGCAATGCGAGCTAACTCTACGTTCCCCTTTCCCAATCCACAGTAACACTGCTAGCTCTGTGACAGTGTGTGTGTTCCTAAAACACACAACCACATTGTCGACATGCTCAACCGAACCAGCGCAGCGTTTAGCTGACTAGCTGCAACGGCATGAGTCGAGCTAACACCAATCTAGGTCAGATATAGCCGGAGAGACGCAACCAGACACCACGTCTCTTCCAGCGGTGCGGCATGTGACACTTGATCACAGTGAAGAGCGGCTCATTCTCCCAGCAGCAGCTCGCTGCAGTGGAGAGGAGGGTGCCCTGTCCTGACTCGGCTTCACTCGGCAGCTGTGTTGATATTGACTGCTCCACTGACGACACGCTCATGTTGATACTGTTGCACGTTGAGCCGTCATTGGAGCAGCGAGCTGTGGTGCATACAAAGACACCAGGGAGCAACCGGCCCTGGTGCGTTCCGGGACACTATAGCCCGCTCGACCGATGCCACTGCATGCTGACAAGCTGGGTGGACAGCATTCTGAGACAAGGCTACTATCTTCAGTTTTACTGGACATAATGGAAGCCAGTCTATCCTCTCAAGAGGAAGTGGACTTCCTGGACGCAGAGATCCAGCAACTTCTGCTGAAGCAGGCTGTCTTAGGGCATCTCTGTGCATGACATGCACAGAGGTCTTGCTCCATGTACTTTTTGGTCCCCAAAAAGACGAGGCTTCCGAGCCATTCTGGATCTCGGCCACCTGAACCAGCATAATGGACAAAAGGGCATTTCCACATGCTGATGATCAGGATGCTGGAGCCAGTGCAGCCCGGCAACTGGTTCACCGCCATCAACCTGAAAGAAGTCTATTTCATGTCGAGGTGACACAGTAACAGGGAATTTCTAGGCTTCTCCTCTCAGGGGGTAGCCTATAAATACATTAGGCTCCCTGTCAACTACTCGCTAGCCCCCCACACACTCAGCAGATGCATCACACTGCAATCGTTGTGTGAGAAGGGCATGAGGGTTCCTTTCTACTCAAGACCTCATGGTCATGGTGAGATTGAAGCCTTGAGTGATCGCCACACAGCCCAGTTGATTTTGCACCTCAACAGCCTGGGGTTGCAATCAATTGGGAAGAGAGCTCCCCCCAGCCGCCGCAGCGAACGGAGTATTTGGGGATTGAGCTCAACTACAATATTCCAAGAGCGTATCGCTTGGTGGTCCACAGGCTGCAGCAGGGGACAGCTGCGGAAGCGCTGTCAGTTATGCTGCTGTTGGGCCTCAGGGCAGTAGTCCATCGGGTGCTCCCTCTGGGCTTGCTGCACATGCGACGGCTACGATGTTGGTTTGCCAGCCTGCATCTGGACCTCAAGAGGCAAAGGTGATACATGGTAACCCCCCCCCCCCCCCCCCTTTCAACTCTAGTGCAGGAGGACCTGCGAATCTGGGGGTATCTCACTGTTTGGCAGCGCGGGTGCTGCTCGGCAGGGTGTCTTCATCCGTGTCAGTCTTCATAGATGAGTCTCTCACTGGATGGGGAAGGCCCTGCCAGGGGAGTGCAGTGAGTGTTGTGGCTCCCCGAGGAGAGCCGAGGGGGCCACACACCACACATCTACAATCCACTCCAAGCTGTGTTTCTAGTTTGGTGGTGCATTTCCTCCAGCGCATACATCAAAGACAGGGTGAAGTCCAATCCGTGGCTCTGTTGGCGCTGGCAGGGAACCTATAGACGTGGACATCAGAAAACACCTGCTAACTTTGAAAGCCCTTCACGTCCCAGGCTTGGAGAACGGCGGTGGCTGACCTCTGTTGAGAGCTTGCCCCTAACCGAGTGGGTGGAGACTGCACAACAATGTGGTTCAGCAGATCTGAGCTCGCTTCGGGAGAGCAGAGGTGGATCTGTTTGCCAACACCCACTGCCCGCTGTGGTTCTCAATTCAACCACAGGACAGCCCACCCTTGGGGATGGACGCGTTACACACGCGCCATTGCCAGAAGGACTGCTGTTTGCGTCCCCACCCCACCCCATCTCATCCCTCCAGTTAGGTGAGGCGGGAATGGTCGTTCGTCATTCTGGTAGAAGTGACGCAGCCTACAGTGACAGAGCCCTGGACTGTACCTATGGTCTGGGGGGCTCTGTCTCAAGGGTGAGACTTCATATGCACAATGCTGGTGTTGGACCAGCCTCTCCAGGTTTTGCTCCTAAAATTGTGGAGAGGCAGACTCAGGCTGGTCTAGCCGCTGAGGTCGCACAGACCATCCAAGCGGCGGGCAGTCTCCACCACGTGGAGCAGTCCTACTATCTCTTGAACAGCCCTGCGCCTTGCTCTCACCTCTGCTAAGAAGGTGAGTGAGCTGTGTGCCTGTCGGTTCACCCCAGCTGCATGCTGGTTCTTGGTGTCCACAGTGCAGCCGGATTGAGCACACACCTCCTTTGTTCTTAAGAACCCCCCTACCCCACTTAGGGTGCAGGGGAGTGAGAGTGCATCTGTTGTGTCCATGTGTGCTAGGCTAACGTCCTATGTAGAGCACACAGCCCACTTCCACTCAGAAGTGTGGAAGTGTCTACGACCCTTTTCAGTGGGGTGTGTGTCGAAGAGAGCCTGTGTGAGATAGAACAAAGGTTATGATATGGTAACCCTAGTTTTATAAGCACAGGCGGAGCCCTCAATGAGCCCTGCCACTCTGACGCCGTCTGCTGAAGATTAGGTCAGATGCTGAGGCAGTAGACACTATTTATACATCACGCACGGTAGCGACGTCCTATTGGTCAGCTACGTGCACGATAAAATTTCAGTGGGCAAGTGCTTATAGAACTAGGGTTACCATATTGTAACCTTCGTTCCTGTGATGACTAAACATACGCAATGCAAACGATGAGAATGATGTCTATTGTGGAAAAGATTTGAGTCTAAAGAGGCAAGAGAACCAATAAACACAAGTTATGGTGATAACTCAGGGTGAAGAGCAAGAGCAAAGAGACAAGAGAGAAGGCGCGTGTCTTGCGCTGAGTTTTGTTTCCTAGGGCATGTCCCCTGAGGCTTTATTTCCGGTCTCCTGAGAGAGGCTGTCCGTTAACTTTAATGTCTATTTTAAAATCTATTTGCGTGTATTTCTATCAAATACCTTCCCACAATCAAACCTTAAATGTCATAAACAGTTATATCATTCTTAGTTTTAAGCATTTGATAAAAAGGAAACTATTAAGAAATCATTGTAACGATTAGAATAGTTACCAGTTAAACACATTTTCAGGATGAAAGAAACTTAACTCAACATTTCCTGGATAGTAATGGCTGTTGAACATTCTTACTTAGAAAATATAAGCAAGTTACGAACATGGCATCAGATTACGAATAAAATACAGAGTGATACATTAAAACAGCCGGAAAAGCATTAAAACAATGATATGTAATACTTATTTTGTCCTCTTGGGTGCGCTCTGGTCCCATGAGAGGAGACTGAGATAACTGATTATTTCTTTAAAACTATCATTTGCTCTGGAGCTGGGAAAATTAATTATTTACACATGATAATATTTCTGTTACATGTTCTTTAACAAGAAAATATATAAAAAGGTGTTGAAGCATGGCATTAGTATAACATAAATTAAAGGAATATCAGTGAGTACGAGCGTCCTTCTCTGGCGTCTGGAGTTTCTCAGCAGTTTCACAACTGGGTGTAAAGAGGGAGAGGGCATGTTAAGAGTCCAAATTAAGGGCTCTTTGGTGGGGTAGAGACTCATTACTGAAGAAGGGGTCTTTTGACCATGGTTACCCTGTGTGGGGGCAGTTTAGAATCTCTTAACCTTTGTTCACAAGGGTTCTGATAGGCTGGTTCTGCATGAAGTTAGTCTCTGGGAAGTGTCGGGGTGACACCTTTATGGTACTGAGGTCCTCACAGCCTGGTTCAGGTTGAGGTTATTCTCTGGATAAGGTTAATATTGTCATTTTAATAGTCATGCATAGAGTCTGTTATCTCAACTTCACCAGAGGTGGTAAGTTTTATGGCTGAAACTGCCCAAGCAGTGGAGCCAACCTTTCACCCCCTCCTTTGGGGTACTTCGACAAAGAGAATTTGGAATCTCTCTTTTTTTTGCATAAAATAATTAAAACAACACACTGGCTGGTCCACTACATTTGTGTGATCTTGACTACAGCACTACCAGTTCTCTGAATAGCACAGAGGTTGCAGAGAATTAAATGAAAAACTCGACACCACTCTCATATGTGTATGGTAAATATGAAGCTTAAGCCTGGAGGTAGTTAGCTTAGTATAAGGACTGGTAACAGGGAAACAGGTACCCACAATTTAAAAGTCCGCCTACCAGCTCCTTTAAATGTTATTAATGAAGATGTTATTTCTCGCTTTTTTAATTGGACCCAAACTAAAAATGCTGGTCATGTTGTGTTTAAGGGATTTTTTGTGTTGGAGCTATTTCTTGTGTTAATTGTAGGTATTAATAAGTCAGAATTACCATATTAACACAATCAATTGCACACACCAAGCAGTGTGAGAATTGCAGTTCATTATAGGGCTGGTTTTGAGAAATAAATCCAAATGACTTCTGTTGAGGGAAACAAACTTTTTTTGATGAAATCAAACTCTAGAGTCTAGTTAGGGGCATATATGGCTGTCTTTATTCATGCATTGGCAGTTCACAAGCAGAGAGGACTGTGAAGTACTGAGATAACAGTTATGACAATGATTCAGTGTAGCATGAACTTTTTGACCTTAGCTAATGAGCATCAAGCAAACTACAGGGAATAACATAGGGAATATAAAAATGTCAGGTTAGCAGATATATCTGTTTACTGCATGAGTGGCAGTATATACTTTGGTATGTGTGGTATGTAAGTTGGAATGTAATGTATTTAGTTTAGAGAAGCAGGTTTTTGCAACAAACAGCAGATACTGATTTTAGTATTAGCATTGTGGAATTACAGCAGGAATGTCACGGGTTTGAACCCCTGTCGTCCCGGCCTGTCTGTTTGTTCCCCTTCGAGGGAACTCGAACTGCGTCGGTTACGACACTATGGGAACGCCTCTAGGCGAAGCAGGTCTGAACGTGAATGAAATCACTCCAATCCTATTGGCCTGTTGCTAGAACGGTAAGGTGTGACGGAATAACCGGAGGAGTATAAAGCACACCTGTACACACTCATCATTAGCTTTTTTCTATTCAGCAGGCGCTCTGTATGTTGTTTGAAGAAAGCTCCAGTCCTACAAGCAGTATGTCTTACCTGAAGAAGAAGTCTACCAGCATGTCCGGCAACCAGATGTACAGAAGGTGTGTTTTTTCTTGCCCTCGGTACATCACGGATGGAGATTCTCATGAGATGTGTGTCTCATGTTTGGGGATGGAGCACGCACGGGCAGCTCTCGAGGGGGCTGCCTGCGCCCGTTGCGAAGCCCTTTCCGTGCGGGTACTGAGGTACAGCATGGCTCTCTTTCCGAGGATAGCCGGATGTGTTTTCCCCGTGGCGCGGGCCCTGCGGCCGCTGAGGCGGCCCGGCGGCTTCACTCATGGGTTCACAGCGTGATCTGTCGGAGGATTTCGGGACGGCTGAGGCTTTTTCCCGACCTTCATCCGCTGGCTCCGACGCTTCCTTTCCTCGTTCGGGAGCCCGTTTTCGGCTTCTCCCGCTCGCGGTTTTGGATCCGGAGACGCTGCAGCAATCCGACTCCGAGGAGGCGGATGTGCTCAGCGCAGTGGACGATGACTTCCGGGTGTCGGGGCGGCGTCATCTGGCCGCGCCCGACTATGACGTGCTGCTGGAGGTGGTGACTAGAGCCGTGGCTAAGCTCAACATCAACTGGCCACGGGAGGAGCAGACACCACAGGCTAGTGGTAGCTTGATGAAAGGTTTCTTAAGCACCACACGCCACCTCCACGCCGGTCTCTGCCATTCTTCCTGATTTACATGATGAGTAAATCATGGGGCAGACCCTTCTCTACATGGCTTTCCACACCCCGATCACTGAACTACAGTAATGTGATGGGGGTTAGGGACCGTGGTTATGGGAGGATGCCTCGGGTGGAGGATGAGCTTGCGAGCTATCTCTCCCCTCGACTTGCGTCCTCCCTGGAGAAGCCGGCATTACCATCCAAACCATGTCGCACCACATCCACGCTTGTGGGGAAGGCGTACATGGCAGCGGGCCAGGCAGGTGCGAGCTTGCACACCACGGTGCTTCAAGCCTACCAAGCCAACCTGCTACAGGAGATGGTTCAGAGGGGGGGTCCCTCCGAGGAAGATCTGGCGGAGCTTCGCAGAACCACGAAGCGTTAGACGCAGTGCGAAGCGTTCCGCCAGTACCTCCCTCGCCGGTCTGGACCCAAGGCAGCTGAGGCTGCCAGGCGTAGGTCCCTTCCCTCTACGAGCTCCTACGGAGAGGAGGGAAGCAGAGTGTCGCTTCTCGGGGGCCCCCCGAGGAGCTGGGGCAACGAGACGGCGCTCTCACCCTCAGCCGTCTGAGAGACGCGATCTGAGGACCGTCATCCAGTCCCGACGGAGCTCAGGGAAGACCGGGGTAGGGGAGTCTTTCTCCCCTCCCGCACCCCCCCCACCCCCCCCGGAGGCCGACCGAGGTCCCCTCCGCCGTGGCAACAGGTGATGTTATCCCGCCGTTTACACGTTCAGGACGCACCTGCCACCACCGAGTCCGCGCCGTACTGCCTGCCCCGAGGGTCTGCAGGCGGACGGCATCCCGACTCACTCACCGTGGATCTTCGGCGGCTCCCCCCTGCCGTTCTGGGGCTTCAGGGGTCCACCAGAAGATCACACGAGACACCGACCACCAGCCCCGAGGGGCTGGTTCCGTTGGCAGACTTTGCAGACGCTTGGCGGAGCCTGACGAACATTTCTCCGCGGGTCCTGCGCACTGCCATAGATGGGTATCGACTACAGTTCAAAACCCGCCCTCCAAATTCAACAGAAGAGAGGGGGTGGTTTGGACTGTGGTCCGCCCGGAGCAAGGTCTAAGTTTGTACTCTGCTGAGGAAAGGGGCCGTGGAACGTGTCTCCCCCCCAGACAGAGACGCCGGTTCTACAGCCGGTACTTCATAGTCCCCAAGAAGGACGGAGGGCTGCGTGCCCTATTTTGGATCTGCGGGTTCTAACCGGTCTCTGAGGAGATTCAGGTTCAAGATGCTCATCATCCCCGCCACCGTGACGCACATCCAATCTGAGGATTGGTTCGTCACGATAGATCTAAAGGACGCCTATTTCCAGGTCTCCATCCGTCCTTCTCACAGGAAGTTCCTGAGGTTTGCCTTCGGGGGTGTGGCTTACCAGTATCGGGTTCTTCCATTCGGCCTGGCACTTCCCCTAGCACATTCACCAAGTGTATGGATGCAGCACTGGCCCCGCTGAGGCTCCGGGGCATCCGGATTTCAACTTCGACGACTGGCTCATCCTAGCCCAGTCTCGAGAGTTGGCAGTTCGGCATCGAGATGTCGTTCTGGCTCGTCTGCGGCGTTTAGGGCTGAGGCTCAACGCAAAGACGAGCGTGCTGGCGCCCACCCAACGGGCTACGTTCCTAGGGGTTGCATGGGATTCGACAACGATGCGGGCACAATTGTCTCCGGCACGTGTCGACACCATATTGGCTGCCGTGAAAGGGGTGAAGTTAGGCCACGCCATCACTATGAAACACTTTCAACGAGTGTTGGGTCTCCTGGCGGCTGCGTCCAGCGTAATACCATCTGGACTGCTGCACATGAGACCCCTGCAGTGGTGGCTAAGGAACAAGGGTTTTTCCCCGAGGGGAATCCTCTCCGTCTGGTTTGGGTTACGCACAAGCGTCTTCGTTCCCTATCAGTTTGGAAGGAAACTTGGTTCCTGTCCCAGGGGCCCGTGCTGGGAGGGTCTTGTCGCGGGCTGGTTCTTTCGACAGACGCCTCCCTCACGGGCTGGGGCGCGGTCATGGACGGCCGCTTTGCAAGGGGATCCTGGCAGGTGCATCGATCCGAGTGGCATATCAACTGTCTCGAGATGTTGGCGGTGTTCCAGGCTCTAAGGAGTTTCCTGCCCGATCTCCAAGGCCACCACGTCCTGGTTCGCTCCGAGGAGAACAACACAGCGGTGGTGGCCTATCTGAATCACCAGGGCGGTCTGCGCTCGCGCCCTCTGGACAGACTGGCGCGTCAGATCCTCCTGTGGTCCCAGCAGAGGTTACTATCGCTCAGGGCGATGTATCTCCTGGGGACGCAGAATCAGGGAGCAGACCTGCTGTTGAGGCAGGGGCTGAGGCCCGGGGAATGGAGACTTCACCCCGAAGTGGTTCGAGCCCCATAGACGTGGATCTGTTTGCGTCTCAAGAGACTACGCACTGCCCGCTATGGTTTCTCTCGTTCCTCCAGCCCCGTTGGGTCTGGACGCCATGGTACATTCGTGGCCGAGGCTACGTCTGTACGCTTTTCCCCCTGTCGCTATGCTCCCGGGGTTCTGGAGCGGGTCCGCCAGGACTATGTCGGCCTACTGCTCGTAGCCCCGTTCTGGCCAACCCGGGTGTGGTTCTCGGACATCATGTCGCTCCTGGACGGCCCGCCGTGGCGGGTCCCTCTGAGGAGAGACCTGCTGTCCCAGGCGCAGGGCCGGGTTCTTCACCCTTGCCCCGCCATATGGCGACTGTGGGTCTGGCCCCTGAGGGGGCACAGTACCTAGAGGCGGGTCTAACAGCCGGAGCAGTCGAGACTCTCCTGAGCTCCAGGGCCCCGTCCACACGGAGGATGTACGGCCTGAAGTGGAGTGTTTTCTCCACTTGGTGTAGGGAGCGGTCGGTGGACCCTGTTACCTGCCCGGTGGTTCAGGTACTTGAGTTCCTCCAGGACCGGTTCTCTGCTGGTCTTTCCCCTTCCACCCTCAAGGTGTACGTGGCAGCTATTTCATCTTTCCACACCCCTCTGAGGGAGGGGTTCTTGGGGAAACTTCCCTTGGTTGTACTTTTCCTCCGTGGTGCCCGGAGGATGAGACCTGCGACTCGGTCCAAGGTTCCCACTTGGGATCTGGCAGTGGTTCTTGGGGCGTTGGCTGAGGCCCCCTTCAAACCCCTGGAGTCAGCTGAGGCTAAGCACTTGACCCTCAAGATGGCCTTTCTCCTTGCTATCACCTCTCTGAGGAGGGTGGGGGAGCTCCAAGCGCTTTCGGTTTCCCCGCAAGCCTGGAGTTTGCCCCGGGGAATATTAGGGCTATCCTGCACCCTCGTTCAGGATACATCCCTAAAGTGCCTTCTTGTGCGGCAGGGTCCACAGTGCTGCAGGCATTTCATCCTCCACCTCATGTGACGGCGGAGGACGGGACACTTCATCTGCTCTGCCCTGTCAGAGCACTGAGTATTTACACTCTGAGGTCCTCCCGTTGGAGGAAGGCTGACCAGCTGCTAGTGTGTTTTGGGTCTCCCAGGGCTGGGCTCCCTGCATCCAAACATACTATTAGCAACTGGATTGTTCAGACTATTTCCCTGGCCTATCAGGTGCGCGGTTTGCCTTCACCTGTGGCTGTGAGGGCTCATTCTACCAGAGGCAAGGCGGCCTCTCGAGCCCTCCTTTCCGGGGCCTCTTGCAGGATGTTGTTTAGCGGCGCTGGGCCACTCCGCACACATTCATTCGGTTTTACAGTCTTGACCTTCCTTCGGCACCTGGCACTCGTGCGCTCTCCTCTTAGTAGTGCCACTTTATTGCACACAGGGGCAGGCGGGGTTTTCGGCACGGTTTAGTGGGTATCTCGTTCCCATAGTGTCGTAACCGACGCAGTTCGAGTTCCCTCGAAGGGGAACGTCTTGGGTTACGTATGTAACCCTGGTTCCCCGAGAAGGGGAACGAGAGACTGCGTCGGTCCGCCGCACCTCTCTCCCCGCCTGAAGCGCCTGCTTCATAGTTTAAGCTAATGATGAGTGTGTACAGGTGTGCTTTATACTCCTCCGGTTATTCCGTCACACCTTACCGTTCTAGCAACAGGCCAATAGGATTGGAGTGATTTCATTCACGTTCAGACCTGCTTCGCCTAGAGGCTTTCCCATAGTGTCGTAACCGACGCAGTCTCTCGTTCCCCTTCTCGGGGAACCAGGGTTACATACGTAACCCGAGACGTTCTCCCAGTATCTACGTGGGTTTCCTCCGGGTGCTCCGGGTTTCCCCCACCATCAAAAACATGTTAGGTTCTCCTCCCAGGTGCTGCACAGTGACTGCCTTCTGCTCCCTTAAGGGATGAGTTAAATGCAGAGAACGAATTTCGCTACATGTATGTGCATGTGACAACAAAGTACCCTTTAATTTAGGTAAAACAAGTTGTCATTTTCAAGCTTAAGTGAAGGATTTTTTTTGTTTGCTTAATAAACAAAAATAACAACAACAATAATTAAACATTTTAAATGGCATGGTCAATCACAGGTATTTAAAGCTGAATTCTCTCCATTTAGAATTTGCCAACATATTGTAACTTCTCCTTTCTGCAGTTAGAGACCCAGGTGAAGGTGAGGTAGTTTTATATTAGTTATATACTGATCTATCTCTGTTACCTGGCAGTGCTTAATGCCATGAAATCAACATTGTATATCTGTTCTCTGCAGGTTCACTGACTTTGTTCTTTGGATTCCAGAAACTAATGAGTATAACAAGAAAATGTTCAGGATAAAGCAGAGAAAATACAAGAAAGCTGGTGTGTTTTGCTGTGCCTTCAATGTGCACATTTCTTGAAGAGAAGACTTTGGTCGGGTCAACGTCAGGTGAACGCAGCGGGTGTTTGATGTTGACACACTCGACAAAGACATAACTCTTACTACCAGTGAGCAATGTCATGGTTAAGACCCAGCAGAGACCTTCAATGCCGGCAAGACAGACATGCTGGGACAAGGGCCCTGCTATTGCGGCCAAACACAGAGTGACAAGAGAAAGTGGACGACAATACCAACAGCAGTGGGAGTGAATATGACAGGTGGGAGTGTGTTGAGCCCAATTATAAGACAGGGTGCAGAGAGCAACAGTCATGGGCAACACACACATTTTGGACCTCCTCTTACTCCAGCTTTATGGGGATTGTTGTCAGATAAAGATCAGAAAATGTAACAGAAAGGTGACTTTCTGTATTTCAGAACTGTGCTGCAAAGTACAATCCTCAACCAGGGACAGTGAGGAAGATTCTAACATTTGTTGCTGTGAAGCATCTGTTGCATCGTCATTTACAGAGTGGAGAAGTCCTAATCGATGGGGCCAGTTTTTCCTTTGATGGCATACTTGTTTTAAATGTGGCAACATCCCACTTTTTCCTATGGGAGGGGTGCGTTTTTTACAATGTGATCAACTAAGGCAGGTGCATTTTAGCCTGTTTTCTATTTGAAGACACAAATTGGAAATGAGTGTTTTCTGTTTTTTTGTGTGCATCTGTTTTTATATATACATGATGGATATTTTGGCATCTTTGAAATCTTTATTTTCACACAGCACACAGTCTTGATGTTTTGGATTTGTACAAACTGGTGCAAGTTACATAAATAAAAAAACTCTTTAAACAAGCAATTATTTTTGACATAATGTGAATGTATATTGGTGGACAATGTTGGTCAAATTGCCATGTGTTCACCAGTGATGGGAGTCATGCTCATTGCACACTTTCACCAATACAGTACCTTAGAATGCAAAGAGTTATGCAAGTAAAGAATGAATGTGCAAAGCCCCAATTGGCCCCAGAACAAATAGCCCCCCCTTCCAGCAGCAATGCCTTATTTTTCAGCTCAGATACTGAGAAAGAGTGTGAGGAGAGCCCATAGCTACTACACCTATTGATGGAGATTTGTAGTTGAGAGGTGATTTTACACTCAGGGAATCCATCATGTGTTAGTAATGAGTCGCTTACAGATAGAGAAAGAGAAAAAGCTCACATCCCTTTTACAACTTACTGAGAGACTGGAGACTTTCAGTTCATATTGCAGGCCAAGAGCAAATCTGGGACCATAGAAAGTGTATGCCTGCATTATTATTATGAAAAACTGCACATATGGGGAGAGTGGTCAGCCACTTTTCCCAGGCTGTAGGAAAGAAACAAGAAGGACACTTCTGGTATACTCCCTGTTGGATGAACTTCAGAAAGATGTTACTGTACTGCACTTGCAAGATAGACAATGTGGTCACCTCCAAAGCCTCCAAAAACTGCAAATGGGCTGAGCCCACATTTTCCTTTGGGAGGGGTTCCTTTTTCACAATGTGATCAACTCATGAGACTTGTCTTGCTTTAGAGGCTAGTTCATATGGCCATGTTGGCAAAGCCAGTAGTAAGAATTCAGCCTACAGGAGATGAAAATGTGACTTGATTAGAATTCACAACAACCAGTGTGTGTAAGATAGAATTTCTCCGACCTCATTTAGGAGCAGGGCTTTCCATTAGTCAACTGTTGTTGCTGCTTGCTTAACCAAGGGGAAAATGGGTTTTTAAAACTGCCACTCCTGAATATGTTCAATGTGTGTGTGTGTCTTATCGTGTTATTTTGTGTGTGCACATGAATCTCTGAGGTGACAGTGTAATGTGAGCTTGTGAGTACAGGTACCTGCTGTATGAGAGTGCACAGAGCAATGGGGCTCTGTCTAATGGATTTAATGCTGACAGTGGGGTTCAGCCGAAGGATTTGACAGTCATTGCATTCTCAGCTGAGGCTATAGAGCTAGTGCCGGGAAAGAAAGAACAAATTTTAAATAAATCATTCTCAAGCTAGAAATGTCCTAAGTTTGTGGTAGTACTTACTGTTTCAAGGAAGTCTGAGTCAACTACATCACTGTCTAGGCTGCATCTGCATGTAGAGGCATAGTCACAATAGATCGTGGCTAGACCTGGCAAGTAAAACAAGCAAAGGAGTTCCAGGCACTCAAAGCAGGTCATTAGTAAACTAAGAGTTGGAACAAAGAGCTTTCCTTTGGAAAAGAGAGGAGCAAACGAAGGTTACAATATGGTAACACTAGTTTTATCTCACACAGGCTCCGCCCTCTACTGGACTTTATGGGTACTACCTCCTCCAATCACACGCACGCACTTGCCCACTGAAATTTTATCGTGCACGTAGCCGACCAATAGGACGTTGCTACCAATACGTGCATGACATATAAATAGCAGTGTCCCTACTGCCTCAGCATCCGACCACCTCTTCAGCAGACGGCGTCAGAGCGGCAGGGCTCATCGGTAGAGGGCTCCGCCTGTGCGACAAGCCAAAGTCCACCAAGCCAACCCGGTCGGCCACAGGCCGGCAAAAGCCCCGACCACCACATCACCCAGTGACAGAATAGTGGGACACCCCTGAGAAGGTCGCTGGACCGATAGGGGTTTGGCCTGACCCTCTACACCCAGTAGTCACCAGATCCTCACTTTTCAGATCCTAGGTCGCACTTGCGAGCAGGATGCCGAGAAGGAGTCCAACATATCCAAGAGATAGAAACGCACAAACGGGCACAGTAAGGGCCAATATGCCATTGTGCAGATCTCTTCGACACACACCCCGCTGTAAAAGGGTCGTAGACACTTCCACACTAACGAGTGGAATGTGCACACACCGCTAAGGGTGGGTCTGTTCCCGCCCGTGTACAGGCTTGGGAGATTCACTCACAAGCCAGCTGGCAAGGCTCTTCTTGGACAGGGTTTTACTGACTGCACTATCACTGAAACAGACGAACAGCTGACCAGTGCATCGAATGGGGGCTGTGTGCTCTACATAGGACGTTAGCCTAACACACATAGACATAACAGATGCACTCTCACCCCCCTGCACTAAGTGGGATAGGGGGGTAGAAAGCATCCAGATTTATTGTCCTGCGCAAGTCCGGCGCTTCCAGACAGTGAGAGACCCCCAGAACCACAGGTCCTGTGATCCTCCTGCACTAGAGTTGAAGGGGGAGGTCAGCATGCATCACCTTTGCCTCTTGAGGTCCAGATACAGGCTCGCACACCAACATTGTAGCCGTCGCCTGTGCAGCAAGCCCAGAGGGACCACGTGATGGACTACTGCCCTGAGGCCCAACAGCAGCATCACTGATAGTGCTTTGCAGCAGTCCCCTGCTGCAGCCTGTGGACCACCAAGCGACGCGCCTGTCTCAACAGATACACTCTTGGAGTGTTGCAGTTGAGCACAATCCCCAGATACTCCGCTCACTGCAGCGGCTGGAGGATGCTCTCTTCCCAATTGATTGCAACCCCAGGCTGTTGAGGTGCAAAATCAACTGGGCTGTGTGGAGATCACTCAAGGCTTCAATCTCTCCATGAGCATGAGGTTGTGAGTAGAAAAGAACCCTCATGCCCTTCTCGCGCAACGATTGCAGTGCTAATGTATTTGCAGGCTACCCCTGAGAAAAGAAGCGTAGAAATTCCCTATTACTGTGTCACCTCGACATGAAATAGCCGTCCTTCAGGTCGATGGCGGTGAAACAGTTGCCGGGCTGCACTAGCTCCAGCAGTTTCTTGATCATCAGCATGTGGAAACGCCCTTTTGTCCATTATGCTGGTTCAGGTGGCGTAGATCCAGAATGGCTCAGAAGCCTCTCATCTTTTTGGGGACCAAAAAGTACATGAAGCAAGACCTCTGTGCATGTCATGCACAGAGATGCCCTAAGACAGCCTGCTTCAGCAGAAGTTGCTGGATCTCGGTGGCCAGGAAGTCCACTTCCTCTTGGGAGGATAGACTGGCTTCCATTATGTCTAGGAAAACTGGTGGTATGCAGCAGAACTGAAGAGAGTAGCCTCGTCTGAGAATACTTTCCACCCAGCTTGTCAGCATGCACCGGCGTCACCATTCTGCATGAAAATGTGTACACGTGAACAACACATCTTTGGCACTCTCCACTGCCAAACATTTCATAAATGGAAGGGGGGGGTGACGTTGAACAGGCTATAGTGTCCCTGAATGCACCAGAGCCGGCTGCTCCCTGGTGTCTTTGAACGCACCACAGCTTGCTGTTCTGTGCTGTCCTTGAATACCCCACGGTCTGTTGATCCGTAGTGTCCTTGAACGCACCACAGCTCGCTGCTTCAATGACGGCGCAACATGCAACAGTGTCACTGTGAGCGCGTTGTCAGTGAGCAGTTTGCTGTTTGCTGAAGAAAAAAGGATGCTGAGGCACTAGGGACACTGCTATTTATACGTCATGCACGTATCGGTAGCGACGTCCTATTGGTCGGCTACGTGCATGATAAAATTTCAGTGGACAAGTGCATGCGTGTGATTGGAGGAGGTAGTACCCATAGAGTCCAGTAGAGGATGGAGCCTGTGTGAGATAGAACTGGAAAGCTAGTATTTGCATTCACATACTTTAGATGCAGGCACCAGTAATCATTCTCTCAACCAAGTTAGCATGTCAACCTCTCAAGGCAAGACCCATCCCCATTACCAGTAACTGTCTTATAAATACCTGACAGCCAGTAGGGAAGTACTTTAACTACAAATAAAAGACAAAAAACAAACAAACCTCATAATGAGGAGGGGACTGCATACACGCATACAACATAGAGTAGTTGTTGCTGAATAGTAATTCAGGACTAGCCTGGAGCCCAAATGGAACAAAGGATCACAGCAGGAATGAGACAAGCAAATGGTTGTCAAGGGTGAACACAAAATCACGCACCCTTCAAGATGAGTATCATTTTGAGTCTCAGTCTCACTGGAACAATTAGAGTGTAAAGGAAGGCTGAGCTCCTGTCAGCACATCTTCACTGAGGATTAATTAATTCGACTACAGTCTATACGGAATGCAGCAAGAAAATGAGCATGGGGTGTAAATGAGAAAGAAAATATTTTTGTCACAACTTTTATCATTTTTAAATATACATGGGACACCGCAGTGTGACTCAAACATTGCACTTTAGCTGCATCACATTTGGTCCATTTAACATCTTCCTACCAAGGCGAGTGAATTGTAGCCTGTTTTCAATTTTAAGACAATTTGTTTTCTGTTTTTTTTGTATCTGTTCTTATATATACATGATGGATATTTTTGCATCTTTGAAATCTTTATTTTCACACAGCACATAGTCAATTTGGTGAAATTGCTATGTGTTCACCAGTTACAGGAGCCATGCTTATAGCACACTTTCACGATTCCAGTACCTTAGAATGCAAAGAGTTATGCAAGTAAAGAATGAATGTGCAAAGCCCCAGTTGGCCCCAGAACAAATAGTCCCCCCCCTTCCAGCAGCAATGCCTTATTTTCAGCTTGGATACTGAGAAAGAGTGTGAGGAGAGCCCATAGCTACTACACCTATTGATAGAGATTTGTAGTTGAGAAGTGACTTCACACTCAGGGAATCCAATGATGAGTCGCTTACAGATAAAGAAAGGGATGTACATCTCTACATACATTGATTTGCATCTTATGTGGGGAAGAATTGCTATATGTGCTCCTAGAGAGACAGATGAAGGCCTTTGAACCTAAGCATCATTGATTGCATGATTTAAATCTGATGATCTCAACAATGATCATCAATCAACACTAGCCTCATTATAAGGTGCTTAGAGCATTTCATGGAGTCTATGCTATGTTCCAAGACATGCATAACTTTCAAAGCACATGCACTGTACAAATAAGTTGGTGTTTGATTTGGTTCTACTAAAGTATAGAGAAGAAATATAATTTTCCGTCTATCCTCATGTGAAAAGTTCACTTGCTGTAGCTTATGCAGTGTAGTTTTTTGTCTTTTGCCTTAGGCTTTCAGCAAACTTTGCTGAACTTTTTTTCTACTGTCTCTCTCTTTGTATCTGAAATGAAAGCAAGCACGGACTTGGGTTTTCTCAAAGTATCATGGGATTGTCTGTGCAAGTCTTTTGTACTTTTCAAGTACCCCTCGTCATCTCCATCTCTCTCCCCTCTAAAAAAAAACCCTGTGGCTTGTGCTCAGACTGTACAGTATACGTGTGCACGCACGCGTTTGTGTGCATGTGTCCATGAATAAGTACATGGGATTTTCAGTGAGTGCACACCATGTGTTACTGGAATATGGCATTAAATAGCAAGAGCAAGGTCTCATAAATGTCTCATGAAGTTTTCTCTCTGGGGTTTCCTCTACACCTTTTCCTTTGCACCACCTACTGTTAAGCTCGTTTCCATATCTACTATCACACATTTATATCCAAATGCAGATGGGCCGATTTAAATTTTAACATAACTCAATAGATAGTAATTACTGTCAAATGAAAATATACCGTCAATTACTGTACAAATAAATTAGTCATTAACTCAACTCAACAGCTATACTATTTAATGGTACCATGGTTCACCTCAGTGAACCCCAGAACAGGTTGGCAGATGATGACCTACTTATTGCTCATTTTGAACTGAAGGATTTTGACAACAACAGGAAAGGTGGTCTCTCCTATTAAGGAGATTAATTCATTTTGAAAGCTCATTTTTTGGCAATTTATGTAATAGAAAAATGTTTGTTATTTTCTCTCTCCCCATGTGTTTCTCTCTATAGATCTGTACTATGTATGAGTAAGAGTTGGTACTGCAGAGGCTGAGGGCAAACACACTCACATGCATACTGTGAACACTTTACACATATGCACATGCAAATACACACATGCACACAACTGGAGCTTTTCAATCCACACACTCACAGCCAACACTATTGGCATACTGCAGATTCCCCACATCATTTCCTCATTGAGACAATTATCAGCAAGTTATTGCCATAGAAACACATTTACCTTTGGAGCATTGCTCACATGAAAGACTTAGCAGTAATGACTAGATTATGTGCATGTCTGTGTACACTTGTGTGTATGTGTGTCCATACCAGAAAGCTGAGTCAATGGCTAAAAATTAACTGCAATAAAAATGTATTGTTGCCGGGTGAGATTGAAATGACACCGGATACAAACTATATTAGTTTTTTTTTTTATTTCTCAACCAAATGGGAGAGGGGTATTAAAGGGATTTGGAATAATGAACTGATTCAGATGTTGCGAAGATTTTCCTATACAGTCAAACCAGAAATGCTCACAAGTCTTTGAGCTAGAGTCCAAGTCAAGTCTCAAGTCTCTGAGCAAGAGTCCAAGTCAAATCTCAAGTCTTTGAGCTAGAGTCCATGTCAAGTCTCAAGTCTCTCGTGGTTATTACGAATGTTGTATAACCTGCTGTGTTCAATCCAGGTTTCTAATAAAACTGCATAGCTATAAGGAATTCTGTAACTGTAACCTGTTTTTCATTTACCGAGCACAACCATGTAGCCTAATGTACGATGCGTCTACAATTAAGTAAGTCAACAAACCCTGTTGATTTTCAAACCCAGTGTAAAGTTAACTAAATAAAACTGTAAAGTTACATGGTCAACAATAAAGCTGTAACCTGTTTTTAACTTACAGAGCACAACCATGTAATGTGCAATGCAGTTAATGACAGCTTATAAACTACTGTAAGTCAACACACCCTGCAGACTCTCAAAACAATAAAGCTGTAACCCGTTTTTAACTTACAGAGCACAACCATAATGTGCAATGCAATCAATGACAGCTTAACTACTGTAAGTCAACACACCCTGCAGACTCTCAAACCAGTGTAATGTTATAACTTAATGAAACTGTAAGGTTACATGATCAACAATAAACCTGTAACCTCTGTGCCCCAGTGGGGCGTAAATAATTACGTTAATTGTATAATTAGTAAACAAACTCTATTCATCTTTTCATAATGAACGACAGTCAGAGTTAACCTCCTGTAGGTCTTAGCTGAAGCAAGAAGCAAGCTAACGTTAGATGGCCAATGCTGAACTAAACATGTTTACTCACCAAAGGTTACTAACCTATTTGCGTTCAGCGCTTCTTTGTTTGGATCTTGTTGTATGAAGTTTTAAAGCCAATGTTTATGATGAATGGCTCAGCAGATGCGTCGAGTCTGAAGTCTTTTGAGGACGAGTCTCAAGTCGAATCTGAAGTCACTGTGTGTGCGACTTAAGTCACACTCGAGTCCAAGTCTCTAACTCGAGTCCCCATCTCTGAGTCAAACTTACCACTTTATCAGTCTCACAACTTGTAACCGAAACAAGTAATAAAGTAGCTAGTATCTTAGGTTAACTTCAAATGTCCTTACAAACTGGGTTAAATTAGTAACTCCATTCAGTACATCAATTCAGTGCATAACTTTGGTGTATAGTTCTCAGTGCATAGATCACTGTAGTGGTAACTCTCCTATTAACATAAAATAAAATAAACAAAATCACATACTATCAGTTTCAGATAGAACATGAAACAATTAGTACATTAATATCAACTGAAAAGTTGCAGTATAACACCATGCACGTGTAGTGGCTGCTGGCCATCAACTCCACACCGCAAAGGCTCTCAGAAAGTAAGTCATCTAACAAATTACTCTGAACAGCTGATCACCATCTGTAAACATCGGACCAAGAAATCACCATCATTTTATGCCTGTATAAACTCATGTTAGTGCACAAGATTCCATCATTTTGTACAGAAGTAACATCTCAAACATATATACCGATTTTGGAAGCTGAAAACACCCACGAGGCATTTGAGACAGTATATTACTGGACGAAGCCACCCCGCGGATTTGAATGGAGAGCACTGAAGCCAGTTTTGGACCAATAAAATACTACTACAGGGTTACTTCCTGTTGGCACCAGTGTCTACTGTGCATAACCATGGTTTAATGCGAGCAACGGCAGAAACACCGTAATTCCGGTAGCTGCATAGCTGCGCCAACAAAAAGTTTCATGTTTGACTGACTCGGATCGTCACTGTTTAATCAGCCCACCTACGAGGCTCACCTGCCAAACACCAATGCAGCCTCACTGATCACCGAATACTTGTTTTAGATTCACTGAAAGTTTATAATGTAAGCAATATGGTTACATCTCTCGTGTGCGATGGGATGTCACAGGGTTTTGACGTAATTTTTGGGCCTACATGGAACCGTCCGTGCAGGCTTTGGTCGGCTTCACTGTTTCAACTGTGGCTTACCCCCTTGGGTTGAGTAGATCAGAATGGGAGGCTCTTCACTTCCTGTATTGCTTGTTTACTTGCTTTCGCTTTCTCTGGAGCACAGCAATTTGGGAATAACAAATAACAGTGCCCACTAGTGGCTTTGGTGTGAACATGACATTTTCCACTGGGTACAATGTGTAGACACGATTCCTATAGTCACATGGTCTAGAAATCCATAGTTCTCTTCGTGTCTATGACAAAACAATCATCATAAATACAAATTTGTTCTGTCCATTCACAAAATTAGATATAATACACACTTTTTAGAGAAACAAATACAATAAGATGAACAGCAATATTATTTTTTTTTTCAAAATCAAATAAAATCAATTTAGATATGTTTAAGCAGGTTGTAAGATTGATAGGGGTCAGAACTTGGAGATGTGGACAGAAATCTGATTCATATTCTGTATGACAATGTCCAGTGGGAAACCTGAAATGTCAAGGTATGTATATGGAATGGCTAATGGTTTGTCATTAAGAGAAAGACAAAAATCCCAAGGTCTGAAAGGACTAAAGTCAGGAGGAAAAGGAGATGCAGGGCAGGACCAACATGTCCTCATAAATGGCAAAACAGATTAATTGTCACCGCCTTCAAAAGCATACAGAATATGACCATTCGAAAGTACCACTCATTTGAAAGTACCATTCATTTGACAGCGTATTGGACCTTAACTACGTTCCTTAAGTGGACTTTCTCGCTCTGTATGTTACGTCACCTGACTTCCTTTGCTACCGTCACACGACCACTAGAGGTCGTGGCCACAATAAATGTAAATGCGGGTTGTAAAATGCTGCTTAAATAAACAAATATACAGTCGTTTTTCTGGTGAGGACAGGCTGGGCAGGACAGTTACTGAATAGTAAAGAGAAAGAAGAAGAAGTGGGCAATAGGGGAAACTTTGTGTTTCACAAAAGAGTTGGACTGGACATTGGATGATGAAGTTTGCCAGCAGGTCAACAACGTTTAAGTTGTGCTTTAGAGTCCATTGGAGTCCCACAAAATAAATGAGGGTTACAAGTGGTCATAGTCTAGAATGCATTCAAATGTGCTGTGTGATTCACAGAACATTTTCTGGTAGAGTCTTAAGATTAGATGGACACTGCTCATGAACTACTACTTCTACACATTTCAATGTAGACAGCTTTTTCATGCATTCGACATTCCTTTGTCATCAGGTTATTTGAATTTTCTTTATTCTAACAAAATAAAATTCCAACATAAGTGTTTCCTTGTTTTACATGTCTTTATTTAATCAGCTCACAGTACATTAGTTTCTAAAATAACAGTGCAGCCTCCTTGTCTATCTGTTATCTTTACTGAAAAGCACAGCTTGAATTTATTTCTGACATGAAGGCACTGTGCTTCTCATCAACTTCCTGGTTTGATAAGCAGCCAAAACTCAAATGACAAAGACTGATGATGTTGAATACCTGGAACAGACAAAAATAACCATAAAAACAACCTTGGTAATTCTAAATCTGGGACTATTTCTTCAAGGGAAAATGTGTTTCACACATGTGTTACAGGATGGTTAGTGGACACTTTCAAAATTAGATGTATTCTTTGTTTGTCAGTGCAACCAAGTTTGAAGTAGACAAGGTGGTTTGATGCTCCAAATGTGTGCACTGAAAATTGATGGACATGTTGACAATGTGTATGAGAACAACATGTTTCTAGCCTGGAGTTAGTGTGTCCTCCTTATTGTGCTAGCTTTGTAAAAAAATGTACACGTCTTGACCGATGGGACCATGAACCCTGAAACAACAGAAATTCTGTTTCAAGGTGGACTTCTTCAATATTTGATTGATCAATGCCAAGGCCTGTCTTTTTTCAGAACATTTCTTAGCTCCTCCCTTGAGAACAAAAGACATCTCCTATTTTGACATGAGAGCGAAAAGGACAGAGATACATAAAGAGACTGACAGTCAGACACACAGATAGCTTGCAACTCTGTGTCTGTGTGTTTGTGTGTATCCATTCTGTGTGTTTAGTACCTAGTGGTGTCAGGTTGATGCCCCGGGCGTGTTTTAAGCAGCAATCCTGATGCCTCAGGCCACAGTAAGACCGTTACTGTCTCCTAATGCAGCTAGAGACTGTGTGTGTATTTGTCTAGATCTTTGCACATGAGCAGTGCCAGCTGTGTGTCATTTAATTTGTGTATGTCTGGTATACTGAGAGTGGTCCACACAATACAATACGCTATATGGAAAATGGAAATGTGTAGTTGTGGTTACAAAAGTGAAGCATTCTCCCGAGATAGCCATGTCTTTGCTCTCAGCGCGTGTTTGTCCTTATCAGTTGGGGAATACTTCCCCCCCACCCCCCCCCCCCCCCCCCCACACACACACACACACACACACACTCAACTTCAGCGTTTACTTAGAGTTGTACATCATTAAGGGAAGTTGTGATAAGTCTCCTCTATCAGAATATTTCAGCAGTGTCCATTGTGTGCCAGACTGCTGCTGGCACATCAAACTATTCTGGGCCCCTTAAGCTATGTTAAAAGTTTGCAGCACAACTAAAAGTGAATGGGCTTGGGGATAGATGTAGAAGTGTGCATGCATGAAGGGGAGGTATACGTATGTGTGTGTGTGTGGGTGTGGGTGTGTGTGTGTTGTGTGTGTGTGTGTGTGTTGTGTGTATTATCATGACTGCAGTAAAGGCTGTGAAATTGTTCAGGTCAGAACTATTTACTAGACTGC
>NW_024041545.1:0-26255 GCF_014851395.1 Micropterus salmoides | reverse complement strand
ATGTTTCAACAACAAAATCAAATAAGACTCATACATTCGCTGTAGGTTCGCGAGGGGGCTGCTTCGTTAAAAGTCACTTCCTATTGCCAGCAGGTGGCGCTATGACTGTGGGTGAATGTCGGCATGTACATGTGTTCAGGGCGGGACTCTCATCCTACATGTACAGTTTGGTCCAGATGTGAGCATGTACACTGAAGTTACAACAACTTCCTGTTTCATGGCGAATCATCGACGCCACGGACACGCCCATTGACGAAAACTCGCAAATAGCACAACTTTTCATTGTCAATGCCTTTAGAAGGCACAGCACAAATTTGACGTCGATCGACTAAATCCCTAGGAGGAGTTCGTTAAAGTACGAAGTGTGTAAATCATCCAAAATGGCCATAAAATTCAAAATGGCCGACTTCCTGTTTACTTTAGGCTATGGGTTCTTGAGGCTTTTTTGTGCGTCTTGATACGATACATGTCCCCAGAAAATTTTGTACATGTAGGTTGAACGTGAACGAGGGGCTAATCATTTCCAATTTTCTAGGCGGCGCTAGCGAGTCATTTTGCCACGCCCATGTGCGAAACTTGTAGAATACGAAATTTTTAACCGGTTCTGACATGTTTGCAAATTTGGTGAGTTTTCGAGTATGTTTAGGCCATGTCAGTTGGCCTACTTTGCAGAAAAAAAAAAAAAAATAATTAAAGCTGCAAGCAGCGTTGGGCGGGCCCTCGCACTTGTAGCGCGTCCGCGCGTGAGCCGGCCGAGTTGCATATTCTGGAGCTCTGCCGGTGCGGCTGTGAATTTCCTACGCGGTTCCGACGCCGCATGAAGGTGCTATATGTCACTTCCTGTGTCCCCTATGTGGAGCTACATAGCACTTGCCGCTATGAATATAAATCGGTATTGACGTGTAGATGTCTGCGGGGTGGGAGAGTTATCAAGCACGTAAAGTTTGTTTCAGATGTGAGCATGTACACTGAACAATAATGTACCCAAACAATAAAATAAATTCCTTTTATATTTCCCTGCCTTGTTGTTTATGTGTACATACAGAGGAAGAATGTGAGAACAGCACACATTTCATCGTTACTGTGTGTTAGAGCATGGGAGAACAGTGGATACTTTTAATACAGCCCACACCCCTAATACTGTGTAACTATAACAAGTAGAGAACAGAAGAAAAAGATGTTCTTTCTTTACAACTGTCTGCATAGCTTATTCATATTGTGTAATGAATGAAAATAAATAGGCCTACTAGGCTCCTCTCTACTTTGACATTTAAGATTAGCTTGTTTGATCCACCTTCATACACATGTGACATTACTGTACAACTTGAGAAAGGTGAGTTGTTTTCTGCTCCAGCCTGCCTAAAAGAAAAGCGTTTTGGGATTAAATGGACTTTATTAGCTGCTGCAGTGCAGGATGAACTCAGAATAGACCCATTTCTCACCTTATTATTCTAAATCATGCAACGAAGAAGAAGAAATGCATAATAAATCCTGGGACAAAATCTGTCCACAAATACTGTACAGCATGTAGTCTGATGAACAAGACTTGTGTTATAGCTGACTTGGGCAGTGAAATGTTTTTTTAATTCATGTGGTCATAGTTGTCCACAACTCAAATCAGAATATAAGAAGAAATGTTTTATACCACCTCAAGAAGGCTTCCTATCAGAAAGGTAGGAAGGTATTTCAAATGTACAACTGCAGTACTTAAATCTAAGTAAAGTAATTTCCCTGACATTTTTGTGTTACTTTACTTTTAATAGACCATGTAAGAGGTTTTATACTTCCTGTGAGTATAATCCAATCAATCTTATTTTCATACTGTATATCCGTTGTGTAATTTGATAAATTGTGTTGTATGTCGTGCTCGCATCTCAGAGAAGACTCTGACTGCAACATGCGTCTTTGTAAAGAGAGAAACGGACAGAAAAAGTCTCTAACTCTGCCTGTCAGCTCGCTCTGCTCCGTTAAAACTGAATTTACCATACAGAATTGAATACGAGTGCACTCCAGATTTAGCTGCAGCCAGCTGACCGTGTGCTTCTCCCTATACCGCAGTTCTGTGTCCATGCATGCAGCAAACTGAAAGCACTGTCTGTCGGAGCGTCTACGTGAAAAGAGAAGGAAGACATTGCTGGTAGTATTGTCTTCAGAGTTGTTAAACACCTCAGCGCACTGAAGGAAGCCATCTGACTGTGTGAGGGGCAAGATCGTTGATGTCTGCAGGCAGAGTAGGAGCTCTCCTGTCTGACTGGTCCACCAATAGCAGAGAAGATGACCCCTTGAGACACAGCCCCTCCTCATTTGCATAATGAGGCAGAAATGCATACAAAAATTTAAAAAGACAGGCAGAAATAAATACCATGGGTGAAAATAAATAAGGTAAATAAATACAAAGGAAGAATAAAACAGACAAAAATATTAAAACACACACATAAATAAATACATTAAAAAAATTAGTAATAAATAAAGTTGAATAAACAAATAAGGTAATTATAACAAAGGTGAATAAGTAAAGGCACTAATTAAAATATATACATTTATGTCTCCTTGTATAATTTAATTACTACCTACATTTATTTATTTACTTTATTTTTTTGTGTATTTAATTGGATGCTTATTTATTTATTGAGCATTTATTTATTTCTGTATTTATTTCTGACTGTGTCAGGATCGGTCCTCCATAGCGGGGTGGGAGAGTTATCAAGCACGTAAAGTTTGGTTCAGATGTGAGCATGTACACTGAAGTTACAACAACTTCCTGTGTCATGGCGAAGACTTGATCTCTGACGCCACGCCACGGACACACCCATTGACGAAAACTCGCAAATAGCACAACTTTTCATCTTCAATGCCTTTAGAAGGCACAGCACAAATTTGAGGTCGGTCGGACTAAATCCCTAGGAGGAGTTCGTTAAAGTACGAAGTGTGTAAATCATCCAAAATTTGACGTAAAATTCAAAATGGCCGACTTCCTGTTGATTTTAGGCTATGGCTCCAAGAGGCTTTTTTGTGCGTCTGGACAAGATACACGTACCACAGAAAATTCGTGCACGTAGGTAAAACGTGCGGCGGGGGCTGCTTCGTTAAAAGTCACTTCCTGTTGCCAGCAGGTGGCGCTATGA
This sequence comes from Micropterus salmoides, assembly GCF_014851395.1. Taxonomy (NCBI): domain Eukaryota; kingdom Metazoa; phylum Chordata; class Actinopteri; order Centrarchiformes; family Centrarchidae; genus Micropterus; species Micropterus salmoides. The sequence goes on along the minus strand of NW_024041545.1, from coordinate 23,130 downwards.
CTGTCTGTGAATGTCAGCATGTACATGTGTTCAGGGCGGGACTCTCATCCTACATGTACAGTTTGGTCCAGATGTGAGCATGTACACTGAAGTTACGACAACTTCCGTGTCATGGCGAAGAGTTGATCTTTGACGCCACGCCACGGACACGCCCATTGACGAAAACTTGCAAATAGCACAACTTTTCATCTTCAATGCCTTTAGAAGGCACAGCACAAATTTGAGGTCGGTCGGACTAAATCCCTAGGAGGAGTTCGTTAAAGTACGAAGTGTGTAAATCATCCAAAATTTGACGTAAAATTCAAAATGGCCGACTTCCTGTTGATTTTAGGCTATGGCTCCAAGAGGCTTTTTTGTGCGTCTGGACAAGATACACGTACCACAGAAAATTCGTGCACGTAGGTGAAACGTGCGGCGGGGGCTGCTTCGTTAAAGGTCACTTTCTGTTGCCAGCAGGTGGCGCTATGACTGTGGGTGAATGTCGGCATGTACATGTGTTCAGGGCGGGACTCTCATCCTACATGTACAGTTTGGTCCAGATGTGAGCATGTACACTGAAGTTACAACAACTTCCTGTTTCATGCGAATCATCGACGCCACGGACACGCCCATTGACGAAAACTCGCAAATAGCACAACTTTTCATCGTCAATGCCTTTAGAAGGCACAGCAGAAATTTGACGTCGATCCGACTAAATCCCTAGGAGGAGTTCGTTAAAGTACGAAGTGTGTAAATCATCCAAAAATGGCCATAAAATTCAAAATGGCCGACTTCCTGTTGACTTTAGGCTATGGGTTCTTGAGGCTTTTTTGTGCGTCTTGATACGATACATGTCCCCAGAAAATTTCGTACATGTAGGTTGAACGTGAACGAGGGGCTAATTTTTCCAATTTTCTAGGTGGCGCTAGCGAGTCATTTTGCCACGCCCATGTGCGAAACTTGTAGAATACGAAATTTTTCACCGGTTCTGACATGTTTGCAAATTTTGGTGAGTTTTCGAGTATGTTTAGGCCATGTCATTTGGGCCTACTTTGCAGAAAAAAAAAAAAAAAAAAAAAAAAATTAAAGCTGCAAGCAGCGTTGGGCGGGCCCTCGCACTTGTAAGCGCGTCCGCGTGAGCCGGCCGAGTTGCATATTCTGGAGCTCTGCCGGTGCGGCTGTGAATTTGCTACGCGGTTCCGACGCCGCATGAAGGTGCTATATGTCACTTCCTGTGTCCCCTATGTGGAGCTACATAGCACTTGCCGCTATGAATATAAATCGGTATTGACGTGTAGATGTCTGCGGGGTGGGAGAGTTATCAAGCACGTAAAGTTTGTTTCAGATGTGAGCATGTACACTGAACAATAATGTACCCAAACAATAAAATAAATTCCTTTTATATTTCCCTGCCTTGTTGTTTATGTGTACATACAGAGGAAGAATGTGAGAACAGCACACATTTCATCGTTACTGTGTGTTAGAGCATGGGAGAACAGTGGATACTTTTAATACAGCCCACACCCCTAATACTGTGTAACTATAACAAGTAGAGAACAGAAGAAAAAGATGTTCTTTCTTTACAACTGTCTGCATAGCTTATTCATATTGTGTAATGAATGAAAATAAATAGGCCTACTAGGCTCCTCTCTACTTTGACATTTAAGATTAGCTTGTTTGATCCACCTTCATACACATGTGACATTACTGTACAACTTGAGAAAGGTGAGTTGTTTTCTGCTCCAGCCTGCCTAAAAGAAAAGCGTTTTTGGGATTAAATGGACTTTATTAGCTGCTGCAGTGCAGGATGAACTCAGAATAGACCCATTTCTCACCTTATTATTCTAAATCATGCAACGAAGAAGAAGAAATGCATAATAAATCCTGGGACAAAATCTGTCCACAGCATGTAGTCTGATGAACAAGACTTGTGTTATAGCTGACTTGGGCAGTGAAATGTTTTTTTAATTCATGTGGTCATAGTTGTCCACAACTCAAATCAGAATATAAGAAGAAATGTTTTATACCACCTCAAGAAGGCTTCCTATCAGAAAGGTAGGAAGGTATTTCAAATGTACAACTGCAGTACTTAAATCTAAGTAAAGTAATTTCCCTGACATTACTGTGTTACGCATGTAAGGTTTTATACTTCCTGTGAGTATAATCCAATCAATCTTATTTTCATACTGTATATCCGTTGTGTAATTTGATAAATTGTGTTGTGTGTCGCATGTACTGAGACTCGCATTCAGAGAAGACTCTGACTGCAACATGCGTCTTTGTAAAGAGAGAAACGGACAGAAAAAGTCTCTAACTCTGCCTGTCAGCTCGCTCTGCTCCGTTAAAACTGAATTTACCATACAGAATTGAATACGAGTGCACTCCAGATTTAGCTGCAGCCAGCTGACCGTGTGCTTCTCCCTATACCGCAGTTCTGTGTCCATGCATGCAGCAAACTGAAAGCACTGTCTGTCGGAGCGTCTACGTGAAAAGAGAAGGAAGACATTGCTGGTAGTATTGTCTTCAGAGTTGTTAAACACCTCAGCGCACTGAAGGAAGCCATCTGACTGTGTGAGGGGCAAGATCGTTGATGTCTGCAGGCAGAGTAGGAGCTCTCCTGTCTGACTGGTCCACCAATAGCAGAGAAGATGACCCCTTGAGACACAGCCCCTCCTCATTTGCATAATGAGGCAGAAATGCATACAAAAATTTAAAAAAGACAGGCAGAAATAAATACCATGGGTGAAAATAAATAAGGTAAATAAATACAAAGGAAGAATAAAACAGACAAAAATATTAAAACACACACATAAATAAATACATTAAAAAAATTAGTAATAAATAAAGTTGAATAAACAAATAAGGTAATTATAACAAAGGTGAATAAGTAAAGGCACTAATTAAAATATATACATTTATGTCTCCTTGTATAATTTAATTACTACCTACATTTATTTATTTACTTTATTTTTTTGTGTATTTAATTGGATGCTTATTTATTTATTGAGCATTTATTTATTTCTGTATTTATTTCTGACTGTGTCAGGATCGGTCCTCCATACGGGGTGGGAGAGTTATCAAGCACGTAAAGTTTGGTTCAGATGTGAGCATGTACACTGAAGTTACAACAACTTCCTGTGTCATGGCGAAGACTTGATCTCTGACGCCACGCCACGGACACACCCATTGACGAAAACTCGCAAATAGCACAACTTTTCATCTTCAATGCCTTTAGAAGGCACAGCACAAATTTGAAGTCGGTCGGACTAAATCCCTAGGAGGAGTTCGTTAAAGTACGAAGTGTGTAAATCATCCAAAATTTGACGTAAAATTCAAAATGGCCGACTTCCTGTTGATTTTAGGGCATCGCTCCAAGAGGCTTTTTTGTGCGTCTGGACAAGATACACGTACCACAGAAAATTCGTGCACGTAGGTAAACGTGCGGCGGGGGCTGCTTCGTTAAAAGTCACTTCCTGTTGCCAGCAGGTGGCGCTATGACTGTCTGTGAATGTCAGCATGTACATGTGTTCAGGGCGGGACTCTCATCCTACATGTACAGTTTGGTCCAGATGTGAGCATGTACACTGAAGTTACGACAACTTCCGTGTCATGGCGAAGAGTTGATCTTTGACGCCACGCCACGGACACGCCCATTGACGAAAACTTGCAAATAGCACAACTTTTCATCTTCAATGCCTTTAGAAGGCACAGCACAAATTTGAGGTCGGTCGGACTAAATCCCTAGGAGGAGTTCGTTAAAGTACGAAGTGTGTAAATCATCCAAAATTTGACGTAAAATTCAAAATGGCCGACTTCCTGTTGATTTTAGGCATGGCTCCAAGAGGCTTTTTTGTGCGTCTGGACAAGATACACGTACCACAGAAAATTCGTGCACGTAGGTAAACGTGCGGCGGGGGCTGCTTCGTTAAAAGTCACTTCCTGTTGCCAGCAGGTGGCGCTATGACTGTGGGTGAATGTCAGCATGTACATGTGTTCAGGGCGGGACTCTCATCCTACATGTACAGTTTGGTCCAGATGTGAGCATGTACACTGAAGTTACGACAACTTCCGTGTCATGGCGAAGAGCTGATCTTTGACGCCACGCCACGGACACGCCCATTGACGAAAACTTGCAAATAGCACAACTTTTCATCTTCAATGCCTTTAGAAGGCACAGCACAAATTTGAGGTCGGTCGGACTAAATCCCTAGGAGGAGTTCGTTAAAGTACGAAGTGTGTAAATCATCCAAAATTTGACGTAAAATTCAAAATGGCCGACTTCCTGTTGGGTTTAGGCTATGGCTCCAAGAGCTTTTTTGTGCGTCTGGACAAGATACACGTACCACAGAAAATTCGTGCACGTAGGTGAAACGTGCGGCGGGGGCTGCTTCGTTAAAGGTCACTTTCTGTTGCCAGCAGGTGGCGCTATGACTGTGGGTGAATGTCGGCATGTACATGTGTTCAGGGCGGGACTCTCATCCTACATGTACAGTTTGGTCCAGATGTGAGCATGTACACTGAAGTTACAACAACTTCCTGTTTCATTGCGAATCATCGACGCCACGGACACGCCCATTGACGAAAACGCGCAAATAGCACAACTTTTCATCGTCAATGCCTTTAGAAGGCACAGCAGAAATTTGACGTCGATCCGACTAAATCCCTAGGAGGAGTTCGTTAAAGTACGAAGTGTGTAAATCATCCAAAAATGGCCATAAAATTCAAAATGGCCGACTTCCTGTTGACTTTAGGCTATGGGTTCTTGAGGCTTTTTTGTGCGTCTTGATACGATACATGTCCCCAGAAAATTTCGTACATGTAGGTTGAACGTGAACGAGGGGCTAATTTTCCAATTTTCTAGGTGGCGCTAGCGAGTCATTTTGCCACGCCCATGTGCGAAACTTGTAGAATACGAAATTTTTCACCGGTTCTGACATGTTTGCAAATTTTGGTGAGTTTTCGAGTATGTTTAGGCCATGTCATTTGGGCCTACTTTGCAGAAAAAAAAAAAAAAAAAAAAAAAAAAAATTAAAGCTGCAAGCAGCGTTGGGCGGGCCCTCGCACTTGTAGCGCGTCCGCGCGTGAGCCGGCCGAGTTGCATATTCTGGAGCTCTGCCGGTGCGGCTGTGAATTTCCTACGCGGTTCCGACGCCGCATGAAGTGCTATATGTCACTTCCTGTGTCCCCTATGTGGAGCTACATAGCACTTGCCGCTATGAATATAAATCGGTATTGGCGTGTAGATGTCTGCGGGGTGGGAGAGTTATCAAGCACGTAAAGTTTGTTTCAGATGTGAGCATGTACACTGAACAATAATGTACCCAAACAATAAAATAAATTCCTTTTATATTTCCCTGCCTTGTTGTTTATGTGTACATACAGAGGAAGAATGTGAGAACAGCACACATTTCATCGTTACTGTGTGTTAGAGCATGGGAGAACAGTGGATACTTTTAATACAGCCCACACCCCTAATACTGTGTAACTATAACAAGTAGAGAACAGAAGAAAAAGATGTTCTTTCTTTACAACTGTCTGCATAGCTTATTCATATTGTGTAATGAATGAAAATAAATAGGCCTACTAGGCTCCTCTCTACTTTGACATTTAAGATTAGCTTGTTTGATCCACCTTCATACACATGTGACATTACTGTACAACTTGAGAAAGGTGAGTTGTTTTCTGCTCCAGCCTGCCTAAAAGAAAAGCGTTTTTGGGATTAAATGGACTTTATTAGCTGCTGCAGTGCAGGATGAACTCAGAATAGACCCATTTCTCACCTTATTATTCTAAATCATGCAACGAAGAAGAAGAAATGCATAAGAAATCCTGGGACAAAATCTGTCCACAAATACTGTACAGCATGTAGTCTGATGAACAAGACTTGTGTTATAGCTGACTTGGGCAGTGAAATGTTTTTTTAATTCATGTGGTCATAGTTGTCCACAACTCAAATCAGAATATAAGAAGAAATGTTTTATACCACCTCAAGAAGGCTTCCTATCAGAAAGGTAGGAAGGTATTTCAAATGTACAACTGCAGTACTTAAATCTAAGTAAAGTAATTTCCCTGACATTTTTGTGTTACTTTACTTTTAATAGACCATGTAAGAGGTTTTATACTTCCTGTGAGTATAATCCAATCAATCTTATTTTCATACTGTATATCCGTTGTGTAATTTGATAAATTGTGTTGTATGTCGTGCTCGCATCTCAGAGAAGACTCTGACTGCAACATGCGTCTTTGTAAAGAGAGAAACAGACAGAAAAAGTCTCTAACTCTGCCTGTCAGCTCGCTCTGCTCCGTTAAAACTGAATTTACCATACAGAATTGAATACGAGTGCACTCCAGATTTAGCTGCAGCCAGCTGACCGTGTGCTTCTCCCTATACCGCAGTTCTGTGTCCATGCATGCAGCAAACTGAAAGCACTGTCTGTCGGAGCGTCTACGTGAAAAGAGAAGGAAGACATTGCTGGTAGTATTGTCTTCAGAGTTGTTAAACACCTCAGCGCACTGAAGGAAGCCATCTGACTGTGTGAGGGGCAAGATCGTTGATGTCTGCAGGCAGAGTAGGAGCTCTCCTGTCTGACTGGTCCACCAATAGCAGAGAAGATGACCCCTTGAGACACAGCCCCTCCTCATTTGCATAATGAGGCAGAAATGCATACAAAAATTTAAGACAGGCAGAAATAAATACCATGGGTGAAAATAAATAAGGTAAATAAATACAAAGGAAGAATAAAACAGACAAAAATATTAAAACACACACATAAATAAATACATTAAAAAAATTAGTAATAAATAAAGTTGAATAAACAAATAAGGTAATTATAACAAAGGTGAATAAGTAAAGGCACTAATTAAAATATATACATTTATGTCTCCTTGTATAATTTAATTACTACCTACATTTATTTATTTACTTATTTTTTTGTGTATTTAATTGGATGCTTATTTATTTATTGAGCATTTATTTATTTCTGTATTTATTTCTGACTGTGTCAGGATCGGTCCTCCATAGCGGGGTGGGAGAGTTATCAAGCACGTAAAGTTTGGTTCAGATGTGAGCATGTACACTGAAGTTACAACAACTTCCTGTGTCATGGCGAAGACTTGATCTCTGACGCCACGCCACGGACACACCCATTGACGAAAACTCGCAAATAGCACAACTTTTCATCTTCAATGCCTTTAGAAGGCACAGCACAAATTTGAAGTCGGTCGGACTAAATCCCTAGGAGGAGTTCGTTAAAGTACGAAGTGTGTAAATCATCCAAAATTTGACGTAAAATTCAAAATGGCCGACTTCCTGTTGATTTTAGGGCATCGCTCCAAGAGGCTTTTTTGTGCGTCTGGACAAGATACACGTACCACAGAAAATTCGTGCACGTAGGTAAACGTGCGGCGGGGGCTGCTTCGTTAAAAGTCACTTCCTGTTGCCAGCAGGTGGCGCTATGACTGTGTGAATGTCAGCATGTACATGTGTTCAGGGCGGGACTCTCATCCTACATGTACAGTTTGGTCCAGATGTGAGCATGTACACTGAAGTTACGACAACTTCCGTGTCATGGCGAAGAGTGATCTTTGACGCCACGCCACGGACACGCCCATTGACGAAAACTTGCAAATAGCACAACTTTTCATCTTCAATGCCTTTAGAAGGCACAGCACAAATTTGAGGTCGGTCGGACTAAATCCCTAGGAGGAGTTCGTTAAAGTACGAAGTGTGTAAATCATCCAAAATTTGACGTAAAATTCAAAATGGCCGACTTCCTGTTGATTTTAGGCATGGCTCCAAGAGGCTTTTTTGTGCGTCTGGACAAGATACACGTACCACAGAAAATTCGTGCACGTAGGTGAAACGTGCGGCGGGGGCTGCTTCGTTAAAAGTCACTTCCTGTTGCCAGCAGGTGGCGCTATGACTGTGGGTGAATGTCAGCATGTACATGTGTTCAGGGCGGGACTCTCATCCTACATGTACAGTTTGGTCCAGATGTGAGCATGTACACTGAAGTTACGACAACTTCCGTGTCATGGCGAAGAGTGATCTTTGACGCCACGCCACGGACACGCCCATTGACGAAAACTTGCAAATAGCACAACTTTTCATCTTCAATGCCTTTAGAAGGCACAGCACAAATTTGAGGTCGGTCGGACTAAATCCCTAGGAGGAGTTCGTTAAAGTACGAAGTGTGTAAATCATCCAAAATTTGACGTAAAATTCAAAATGGCCGACTTCCTGTTGTTTAGGCTATGGCTCCAAGAGCTTTTTTGTGCGTCTGGACAAGATACACGTACCACAGAAAATTCGTGCACGTAGGTGAAACGTGCGGCGGGGGCTGCTTCGTTAAAGGTCACTTTCTGTTGCCAGCAGGTGGCGCTATGACTGTGGGTGAATGTCGGCATGTACATGTGTTCAGGGCGGGACTCTCATCCTACATGTACAGTTTGGTCCAGATGTGAGCATGTACACTGAAGTTACAACAACTTCCTGTTTCATGCGAATCATCGACGCCACGGACACGCCCATTGACGAAAACGCGCAAATAGCACAACTTTTCATCGTCAATGCCTTTAGAAGGCACAGCAGAAATTTGACGTCGATCCGACTAAATCCCTAGGAGGAGTTCGTTAAAGTACGAAGTGTGTAAATCATCCAAAAATGGCCATAAAATTCAAAATGGCCGACTTCCTGTTGACTTTAGGCTATGGGTTCTTGAGGCTTTTTTGTGCGTCTTGATATGATACATGTCCCCAGAAAATTTCGTACATGTAGGTTGAACGTGAACGAGGGGCTAATTTTTCCAATTTTCTAGGTGGCGCTAGCGAGTCATTTTGCACGCCCATGTGCGAAACTTGTAGAATACGAAATTTTTCACCGGTTCTGACATGTTTGCAAATTTTGGTGAGTTTTCGAGTATGTTTAGGCCATGTCATTTGGGCCTACTTTGCAGAAAAAAAAAAAAAAAAAAAAAAAAAAAAATTAAAGCTGCAAGCAGCGTTGGGCGGGCCCTCGCACTTGTAAGCGCGTCCGCGTGTGAGCCGGCCGAGTTGCATATTCTGGAGCTCTGCCGGTGCGGCTGTGAATTTGCTACGCGGTTATGACGCCGCATGAAGGTGCTATATGTCACTTCCTGTGTCCCCTATGTGGAGCTACATAGCACTTGCCGCTATGAATATAAATCGGTATTGACGTGTAGATGTCTGGGGGTGAGAGTTATCAAGCACGTAAAGTTTGTTTCAGATGTGAGCATGTACACTGAACAATAATGTACCCAAACAATAAAATAAATTCCTTTTATATTTCCCTGCCTTGTTGTTTATGTGTACATACAGAGGAAGAATGTGAGAACAGCACACATTTCATCGTTACTGTGTGCTGTACCGCAGTTCTGTGTCCATGCATGCAGCAAACTGAAAGCACTGTCTGTCGGAGCGTCTACGTGAAAAGAGAAGGAAGACATGCTGGTAGTGTCTTCAGAGTTGTTAAACACCTCAGCGCACTGAAGGAAGCCATCTGACTGTGTGAGGGGCAAGATCGTTGATGTCTGCAGGCAGAGTAGGAGCTCTCCTGTCTGACTGGTCCACCAATAGCAGAGAAGATGACCCCTTGAGACACAGCCCCTCCTCATTTGCATAATGAGGCAGAAATGCATACAAAATTTAAAAAGACAGGCAGAAATAAATACCATGGGTGAAAATAAATAAGGTAAAAAATACAAAGGAAGAATAAAACAGACAAAAATATTAAAACACACATAAATAAATATATTAAAAAATTAAATAAATAAAGTTGAAGATATAAAGAATAAAAATAAGGTAATTATAACAAAGGTGAATAAGTAAAGGCACTAATTAAAATATATACATTTATGTCTCCTTGTATAATTTAATTACTACCTACATTTATTTATTTACTTTATTTTTTTGTGTATTTAATTGGATGCTTATTTATTTATTGAGCATTTATTTATTTCTGTATTTATTTCTGACTGTGTCAGGATCGGTCCTCCATAGCGGGGTGGGAGAGTTATCAAGCACGTAAAGTTTGGTTCAGATGTGAGCATGTACACTGAAGTTACAACAACTTCCTGTGTCATGGCGAAGACTTGATCTTGACGCCACGCCACGGACACACCCATTGACGAAAACTCGCAAATAGCACAACTTTTCATCTTCAATGCCTTTAGAAGGCACAGCACAAATTTGAAGTCGGTCGGACTAAATCCCTAGGAGGAGTTCGTTAAAGTACGAAGTGTGTAAATCATCCAAAATTTGACGTAAAATTCAAAATGGCCGACTTCCTGTTGATTTTAGGGCATCGCTCCAAGAGGCTTTTTTGTGCGTCTGGACAAGATACACGTACCACAGAAAATTCGTGCACGTAGGTGAAACGTGCGGCGGGGGCTGCTTCGTTAAAAGTCACTTCCTGTTGCCAGCAGGTGGCGCTATGACTGTGTGAATGTCAGCATGTACATGTGTTCAGGGCGGGACTCTCATCCTACATGTACAGTTTGGTCCAGATGTGAGCATGTACACTGAAGTTACGACAACTTCCGTGTCATGGCGAAGAGCTGATCTTTGACGCCACGCCACGGACACGCCCATTGACGAAAACTTGCAAATAGCACAACTTTTCATCTTCAATGCCTTTAGAAGGCACAGCAGAAATTTGAGGTCGGTCGGACTAAATCCCTAGGAGGAGTTCGTTAAAGTACGAAGTGTGTAAATCATCCAAAATTTGACGTAAAATTCAAAATGGCCGACTTCCTGTTGGGTTTAGGCTATGGCTCCAAGAGACTTTTTTGTGCGTCTGGACAAGATACACGTACCACAGAAAATTCGTGCACGTAGGTGAAACGTGCGGCGGGGGCTGCTTCGTTAAAAGTCACTTCCTGTTGCCAGCAGGTGGCGCTATGACTGTGGGTGAATGTCAGCATGTACATGTGTTCAGGGCGGGACTCTCATCCTACATGTACAGTTTGGTCCAGATGTGAGCATGTACACTGAAGTTACGACAACTTCCGTGTCATGGCGAAGAGTGATCTTTGACGCCACGCCACGGACACGCCCATTGACGAAAACTTGCAAATAGCACAACTTTTCATCTTCAATGCCTTTAGAAGGCACAGCACAAATTTGAGGTCGGTCGGACTAAATCCCTAGGAGGAGTTCGTTAAAGTACGAAGTGTGTAAATCATCCAAAATTTGACGTAAAATTCAAAATGGCCGACTTCCTGTTGGGTTTAGGCTATGGCTCCAAGAGACTTTTTTGTGCGTCTGGACAAGATACACGTACCACAGAAAATTCGTGCACGTAGGTGAAACGTGCGGCGGGGGCTGCTTCGTTAAAGGTCACTTTCTGTTGCCAGCAGGTGGCGCTATGACTGTGGGTGAATGTCGGCATGTACATGTGTTCAGGGCGGGACTCTCATCCTACATGTACAGTTTGGTCCAGATGTGAGCATGTACACTGAAGTTACAACAACTTCCTGTTTCATGCGAATCATCGACGCCACGGACACGCCCATTGACGAAAACGCGCAAATAGCACAACTTTTCATCGTCAATGCCTTTAGAAGGCACAGCAGAAATTTGACGTCGATCCGACTAAATCCCTAGGAGGAGTTCGTTAAAGTACGAAGTGTGTAAATCATCCAAAAATGGCCATAAAATTCAAAATGGCCGACTTCCTGTTGACTTTAGGCTATGGGTTCTTGAGGCTTTTTTGTGCGTCTTGATATGATACATGTCCCCAGAAAATTTCGTACATGTAGGTTGAACGTGAACGAGGGGCTAATTTTTCCAATTTTCTAGGTGGCGCTAGCGAGTCATTTTGCACGCCCATGTGCGAAACTTGTAGAATACGAAATTTTTCACCGGTTCTGACATGTTTGCAAATTTTGGTGAGTTTTCGAGTATGTTTAGGCCATGTCATTTGGGCCTACTTTGCAGAAAAAAAAAAAAAAAAAAAAAAAAAAAAATAATCCGAGCAAATTCAATAGGGACCTCACACGGTCGTGCTCGGGCCCTAATTAAAGCTGCAAGCAGCGTTGGGCGGGCCCTCGCACTTATAAGCGCGTCCGCGTGTGAGCCGGCCGAGTTGCATATTCTGGAGCTCTGCCGGTGCGGCTGTGAATTTGCTACGCGGTTATGACGCCGCATGAAGGTGTATATGTCACTTCCTGTGTCCCCTATGTGGAGCTACATAGCACTTGCCGCTATGAATATAAATCGGTGTTGGCGTGTAGATGTCTGCGGGGTGGGAGAGTTATCAAGCACGTAAAGTTTGTTTCAGATGTGAGCATGTACACTGAACAATAATGTACCCAAACAATAAAATAAATTCCTTTTATATTTCCCTGCCTTGTTGTTTATGTGTACATACAGAGGAAGAATGTGAGAACAGCACACATTTCATCGTTACTGTGTGCTGTACCGCAGTTCTGTGTCCATGCATGCAGCAAACTGAAAGCACTGTCTGTCGGAGCGTCTACGTGAAAAGAGAAGGAAGACATTGCTGGTAGTATTGTCTTCAGAGTTGTTAAACACCTCAGCGCACTGAAGGAAGCCATCTGACTGTGTGAGGGGCAAGATCGTTGATGTCTGCAGGCAGAGTAGGAGCTCTCCTGTCTGACTGGTCCACCAATAGCAGAGAAGATGACCCCTTGAGACACAGCCCCTCCTCATTTGCATAATGAGGCAGAAATGCATACAAAAATTTAAAAAAGACAGGCAGAAATAAATACCATGGGTGAAAATAAATAAGGTAAATAAATACAAAGGAAGAATAAAACAGACAAAAATATTAAAACACACACATAAATAAATACATTAAAAAAATTAGTAATAAATAAAGTTGAATAAACAAATAAGGTAATTATAACAAAGGTGAATAAGTAAAGGCACTAATTAAAATATATACATTTATGTCTCCTTGTATAATTTAATTACTACCTACATTTATTTATTTACTTTATTTTTTGTGTATTTAATTGGATGCTTATTTATTTATTGAGCATTTATTTATTTCTGTATTTATTTCTGACTGTGTCAGGATCGGTCCTCCATAACGGGGTGGGAGAGTTATCAAGCACGTAAAGTTTGGTTCAGATGTGAGCATGTACACTGAAGTTACAACAACTTCCTGTGTCATGGCGAAGACTTGATCTCTGACGCCACGCCACGGACACACCCATTGACGAAAACTCGCAAATAGCACAACTTTTCATCTTCAATGCCTTTAGAAGGCACAGCACAAATTTGAGGTCGGTCGGACTAAATCCCTAGGAGGAGTTCGTTAAAGTACGAAGTGTGTAAATCATCCAAAATTTGACGTAAAATTCAAAATGGCCGACTTCCTGTTGGGTTTAGGCTATGGCTCCAAGAGACTTTTTTGTGCGTCTGGACAAGATACACGTACCACAGAAAATTCGTGCACGTAGGTGAAACGTGCGGCGGGGGCTGCTTCGTTAAAAGTCACTTCTGTTGCCAGCAGGTGGCGCTATGACTGTGGTGAATGTCAGCATGTACATGTGTTCAGGGCGGGACTCTCATCCTACATGTACAGTTTGGTCCAGATGTGAGCATGTACACTGAAGTTACGACAACTTCCGTGTCATGGCGAAGAGTTGATCTTTGACGCCACGCCACGGACACGCCCATTGACGAAAACTTGCAAATAGCACAACTTTTCATCTTCAATGCCTTTAGAAGGCACAGCACAAATTTGAGGTCGGTCGGACTAAATCCCTAGGAGGAGTTCGTTAAAGTACGAAGTGTGTAAATCATCCAAAATTTGACGTAAAATTCAAAATGGCCGACTTCCTGTTGGGTTTAGGCTATGCTCCAAGAGACTTTTTTGTGCGTCTGGACAAGATACACGTACCACAGAAAATTCGTGCACGTAGGTGAAACGTGCGGCGGGGGCTGCTTCGTTAAAGGTCACTTCTGTTGCCAGCAGGTGGCGCTATGACTGTGGGTGAATGTCGCATGTACATGTGTTCAGGGCGGGACTCTCATCCTACATGTACAGTTTGGTCCAGATGTGAGCATGTACACTGAAGTTACAACAACTTCCTGTTTCATAGCGAATCATCGACGCCACGGACACGCCCATTGACGAAAACGCGCAAATAGCACAACTTTTCATCGTCAATGCCTTTAGAAGGCACAGCAGAAATTTGACGTCGATCCGACTAAATCCCTAGGAGGAGTTCGTTAAAGTACGAAGTGTGTAAATCATCCAAAAATGGCCGTAAAATTCAAAATGGCCGACTTCCTGTTGACTTTAGGCTATGGGTTCTTGAGGCTTTTTTGTGCGTCTTGATATGATACATGTCCCCAGAAAATTTCGTACATGTAGGTTGAACGTGAACGAGGGGCTAATTTTTTCCAATTTTCTAGGTGGCGCTAGCGAGTCATTTTGCAACGCCCATGTGCGAAACTTGTAGAATACGAAATTTTTCACCGGTTCTGACATGTTTGCAAATTTTGGTGAGTTTTCGAGAATGTTTAGGCCATGTCAGTTGGGCCTACTTTGCAGAAAAAAAAAAAAAAAAAAAAAAAAAAAAAAAAAAAAATCCGAGCAAATTCAATAGGGACCTCACACGGTCGTGCTCGGGCCCTAAAAAAAATAATCCGAGCAAATTCAATAGGGACCTCACACGGTCGTGCTCGGGCCCTAAAAATAATAATCTGAGCAAATTCAATAGGGACCTCACACGGTCGTGCTCGGGCCCTAAAAAAAAAAAAATAAAAAATAATCCGAGCAAATTCAATAGGGACCTCACACGGTCGTGCTCGGGCCCTAAAAATAATCCGAGCAAATTCAATAGGGACCTCACACGGTCGTGCTCGGGCCCTAATAATACAAGCCTGGACAGAGACTTCATTGCTCATTATGTGGTCAACACTTTCTCTCACACACAGCAGCCCACTACTATGTGCATGATACTGCAACAAAGTTTATCATAGGTACACTTCAACTGTAAGAGACAGAATCTAAAACAAAAATCCAGAAAATCAGTATTTAATTTTTAAATAATTAATTTGCATTTTATTGCATGACATAAGTCTTTGATCACCTACCAACCAGTAAGAATTCCGGCTCTCACAGACCTGTTAGTTCTTCTTTAAGAAGCCCTCCTGTTCTCCACTCATTACCTGTATTAACTGCACCTCTTTGAACTTGTTAGCTGTATAAAAGACACCTGTCCACACACTCAATCAAACTCCAACCTCTGCACATTGGCCAAGACCAGAGAGCTGTGTAAGGACATCAGGGATAAAATTGTAGACCTGCACAAGGCTGGGATGGGCTACAGGACAATAGGCAAGCAGCTTGGTGAGAAGACAACAACTGTGGAAGAAGTTCAAGAGGACGGTCAATCTCCCTCGGTCTGGGGCTCCATGCAAGATCTGACCTTGTGGGGCATCAATGATCATGAGGAATGTGAGGGATCAGCCCAGAACTACACGGCAGGACCAGGTCACAAGTAACACACTACGCCCTCATGGATTAAAATCCTGCAGCGCACGCAAGGTCCCCCTGCTCAAGCCAGCGCATGTCCAGGCCCGTCTGAAGTTTGCCAATGACCATCTGGATGATCCAGAGGAGGAATGGGAGAAGGTCATGTAGTCTGAGCAATGCATTCAGACTTTACTCAGTGTTTTGGATAATGCTAACCAGTCTCCTACCGCTGTCGCGATGCGTAGAGTAGCGAAACACCGAAAATGCATCATGTTACGTCCTGTGGGGACGTAAAAAACTGTCAATGGAGGTTGACTGACAGTGGAGGTCTGCAGTTGGACCCCTCTCTTCATTTCTCCTATCGATTTTTATTATGGGGACTTATTAATTAAAATTAAAGTCAGAGAGAGTCGGACAGTCTGTCAGCAGGAAACATGTTTTACATAATTTATCGTCATTTGTATTCAGTCACATGTGAGGCTGGTCATTCCTGTGTTTAGTCCAAATAGATGACGATGAAACATAGCACTCGTAAGGAGTCGGACAAGTCACTAAACTGCACCAAAGCATCTAATGAAGCGAGCAAAGCATCTGATGAAAACAGCCGGCAGCTCCGCAAGTAAAATCAGCTGATGAAAGTATGAATGAAAGGGCTGCTGCACTATAAAAAATCGTTGGACTGATATGATGGAACGCAGTGATCGACCGGTAACGAGTGATTTCAGAAGAGGAAATAAATGGAAAGCCAAAAACTGAGCATCAACTTTGATACAAGTTACATCATTTAAATTTCCCATTTTGGCTAATAAATCCCAAGACACCATGATCATATTCTGGGTTATTCAATAACGAATTTACAGTCAGAATCAATAAATATACATTCAGATAATATCAGCATTGTGCCAGTAGAAATTATCCCGTGCTTCTGAGCAGGACATACAGTAACCTATTATTATTCATGTGCAGGTGTTTGTTAAACAGATAACAGAGAATCATGCTGCTCTGCACTGATAACTGTGAGACGTTATTAGTACCAACACAGTGTAGACACAAACTCCATCAAAAGTCTCTACAGCAGTTAGAGCCAACTGACAGCTGATCCAGCTGTGATCAGCTGCCGCCGTCCTCAGAAACGGATGTCGATTCATGTGATGCTTCGGTGGAAAGGACGTCACAAAACATATTTCCTCGTTCCTTCTCTCCTGGCTTGATTTCCTTGCGTCTCTCCATGCATCCCCAGTGGGCGGGATTAAGACACAAGGAAAAGACGCAAGTGAGGGAAACGTGGATGCAATTAAGAGACTTGAGAAGTACCCTTGGCCTCCAGATTCCCCAGGTCTCAATCCAATCAAGAATCTGTGGGATGCGCTGGACAAACAAATCTGATCCATGGAGGCCCCACATTGTAAATTACAGGATTTGAAGCACTTGCCAGAGGTGTGAAGTAACACAGTACAAACAGTTTTTTTCCCCAAGTTTGTACTTTACTTGACTATTTCAAATCTCCAGAGGAAAGCAAAATCCAAGAAGAGATCTGATAGTTGTTTCTTTTATTTCTCCTAGACACAAATGAGCTACTTTTAATTCTAAGCTGAGACCAAAAGGCTTTTTTCTCCTACTTCTCAAATTCAGCTCAGGAGAAACAACCGTATACAATCTTATTTATGACTTACTCTCTGATCAAAACAAGAGATCTCTAAACGATCATAAACACATTAAGTCTAATCTAGTCTCCTGAACATGGGACCATATGTGTTAGGGGACGGGACAGAAAGGACCCAAACGCAACGCTCAGAGCGAAGGAGGTTTTATTGAGGGTTAACGGATGGGGCTAGGGAAGAGGTGAGGGAGGAGAGGTGGACGCCGGGGGACACGGGCACGGAGGACCGAGGAGCAGGCGAGGCACAGGTGGTGAGGAGAGGAGCGGGGAGGAGCCGGGAGGGCGCTGTGGAGGAAGCCCGAGAGGAGAGGACCGGAGGATGAGCCCAGCCGACTGAACGGATGACAAGGGTGAGTGAACCTGGGAGGGAAAACAGACAGAAAGACAGGGTTAGTGACTGGAGCGACAAAATTCAGGGAAAATGAAAAAAAAACAAGGAACATGAGAGCCTGGACGTAGAGGTGGCACCAGGTATGGAGCAACGACGATCAAGCGAGGATGGTGTGGAGAACCGGAGTTGAAATACAGGCAGGGATGAGGTCGATTACTGGCAGGTGTGGCAGGCTGACGAGGTGGATGATGAGGTGCAGGTAGTTGGCTGGGCTCAGGAGCCGAGGGAGAGAGGAGGAGAACACAGGAAGGCAGGCAGAGCAAAACAATGGGTGAAATAAAGTGAGAAAAAAGAGGAAAACCAGGGCACTCACCGTCAGCTGGGCTGTCCCCACAACAATATGAGATCAATGAAAACTCAGCTATGACTCCTTGGATGTCCTCAAATACAGTCTCAGTCTCAATTTTTCTCTCAGGAGAAGCAACCACATATAACTCATCTGATGATGATCAAAAGAAGAGATCTCTAAACGATCTTAAACACATGTAACCTAAGTCTCCTGAGTGTGGATCAGAAAAAAAAGCTCCAAGATGTCTCAGTTTTGTTTTAGTGACCCCACTTAGGAGTGGAAAATACTTTGTTGAGGTACTTGCACTCGAGTATTTTCATTTCAGGGTTTTTTTTATACTTTTACTCCCCCACATTTCAAATCCTGTATTGTACTTTTTGCTGCTTATCTTATCCCTGTAGTTAAGTTGCAGAGAAGAAGAAAATACATATTTTGTCACTGTAAATAATGCACGTTTACAGATGAATTCATTAAAGACTGAGCGCATGCAAGAGCAGAGACACTATGTCATACAGAATGAGCACTTTTACTTTTCATACTTAAGTACAATCACTACGTAATATTTAAATACCTTTACTTGAATAGTACTTTTCCTAAGTAAAGGAACATTGTGTTGTGTTTGCAGACAATCACTGCTTTAGGTTGATGGTGCAGTGGCAGAGTTGTTCCTCCATTTGTAGAAGGTCTTGGGTTCAGATCCTGCTCATGGTATCTTTTTCTTCTCCCAAGGTAAAAAATGAGCCATTAATGAGACTGAGCAAGGTATCTCCCTTAAGTCTAAATTATGACTCCTTCTGCTAAACGCTCGGTCTCTAGTTCTCCTGGTGAATTTTATAGAAACAGGTCGGACAACATTGAAACTAAAATTAGGCTGAAACGACACGACAATTTTGTCTCCTGAGCTGTAGAAAAGCAACCACTGAGCAATAAAATTTTCCTGAGTTGTTACGAATTTTACTTCGGTCCATTTCTAAGCCAAATAACAACTTTAAAATGTGCACCAGACATTGTTACTCACCCAAAAAAAAGAGTACCAGTGAAACACAAACGTATAACTGATAAAGTCGACTCGGCATGAATCAACTTCGCCCGGCTGATGCGAAAACTGGCACAAGCCGCTGTTGTAATCAAGTCACTTTTGCGCAGTATGTAAGCCTGTGTTACTGTTTATAACTTTGATGAGACAGTCCTTCTGGGCATGAGAAGAGAAAAAAACTCAATGAGAGTAAACTGTGGGAGCAGCAGTCAGTTAAACTTGTGTTCTCTCCTCTGAAAGTCTGGTGTCAGCAGATAACAGTAATGTTAAGTTAATGTGCAGCTGCAGTGAATCTCTTTCTAGTCTGTGTGTCTTGCTAACCCAGCTGGGCAGCCACATATTCAGCCAAGTCATTGTATAAATAGTATTTTATATTGGAAAATGTATTAAAGGAAACCTGGGTAGCCAGGTGAATGAGCCTGCTGGAGCTGATAACATTAATATCTAGCAAGTCTTGTGATCTATAATTTACACAGGTCAGTAGAGTAGATGCTGGATCATCAGCCAGTACGAGTACAGTTGATCCACATCCAGCCTCAGCCAGTACCAGGACAGACCCAGTACAGATATCTGTAGCAAGTCCCACAGACCCAGGTGAAACACAGGCAGCCTCAGCCAGTACCAGCACAGCCAGAGATGTACAGCCAGCATCAGATACAAACAGGTCAGACCCTAATGAGACAGTTGCTGCTCCACCAAATGACCCAGCAGATTGCCCCCCAGTCTCATCAGACTTCATGAGGACTGAGTTAGTGCGCAGAGGTCTGTTCAAACCAGCACTGGATTTTTCTAGAAGACATTTCTCTTCTGGCTTATTACAGGGACAGACTGTTTTAAAGTAGGGAGAATTGTAGTGAGAGCAGTAGGGTGTCAGGTGTGACGGTGCAGTAATTATTTACATGGTGTATGAGTCAGGTAGGTGGGCCTCATAGCAGGACAGGACGTCAAGACAGACTCTGCTCTCATGCTGTGAGCAGCAGCCAATTTTTGACTGAGTGGTAATGTAGCTTGAAGAGTTTTGCAATATAAACATCTAAGTGAGCTGCACCTTTATGGAGGTGCTGAAGTTAACACCTGTGTGGATTTGTGGTGAGGTTTCTGCCTGATCACAAGTGTTTTAAGTTAGTTTTGGTTTCCAACTCCTTGTCGCATCGTAACATACAGTACAATACAGTACAGCTGTATTTCAAACCTGTCTTGAGTGAATTTAAAAAGACAGGTTGCTTTTTGTAAGATCAGTAGATTTGAATGTGTAGTAGTTTTTACTTAAGTACTTTGAAGACCAGGTACTTTTTACTTGAGTAGTATTTTACTGAGTAACATTTTAGTGTGGTATCTGTATATCTACTTAAGTATGGAGTACAATCAAATACTATGGATTTCCATTTTTCTTACGTTCCCCGTGGAGATCATGTGCTTGTTTTACTTTACTAATCCATGTCAATCTATCCGGTAGTTGGAGAAATTTACTCTGGACCAACATGCTGGACAAGCAAAAACAAAGTCCAGTCTCTGCTTCAATAATTCTCACCTCTGACTTCGTACCAGAGTCTTGGCTAACACTGCAGAAAACAGCTCTTTCTTATCCTTTAGATTTCTTGATCATGTATTGATCTGGGTATACACGCCTGCCAACACTGCTCAAAAAGTGGATTGCTATTGGTCTGCATTACCAGTAATCAATTAGTACAGTACTCCATACGGGCATAACAGTATAAGTGAGTTTTTGCATGCCGTGTGTGTGTGTGTGTGTGTGTGTGTGTGTGTGTGTGTGTCTGTCTAATCAATCACGGTAAGTTGCAGTCTCTCTGGGCCTCTCTACTACATGGCTAAATAACTGATAACAACAGCACTACATCTTGAAAGCTGCTGCTTTTGGAGGGGAGAGCATTAACCCCTAAGTCTGTGAAATTATTGCATTTTGAATTTAGATCATTCCAGCACTTATTTAGTCTGAATGCTTTCTATAAAACATTTTGATTTTCATTATTCCTGCAGCTAAATTGAATAAAGTGCCATGATGTTCCATGTGTTGCACTGAAACCAGCCTATGTTATTGTAAACTTTATTTAATATGTATATGTATATCAGAATTTTCTATGTAATTAATGGTCTTTATTTTTTTTAACATGTTTCAGTCACAGGTATTTGAATGTGTGAAGTGATTTATTTTATGTTGTAATAGTATTAAAGTGTAACATCTGAAGACACCTTTACATAGCAAACAGCAAGTAAAACTCATTTGAAGTTTGAAGGGGTGAAACTGCAGTAATTATTCCTCTTTCTAAATATTTTCTCATGAATACCCTTCTGAAAAACCTTTCTTTGCTGCAGTGAAGTAAAGTGTACTCCAGGGTGTGGCAGTACAGGTTGACATCAACGATGGGTGTGGTCTCAGGTGCAACTTCTCCAGAAGAGGGAAGCAGTGATTTAAAGCTTAAAATTAAGCAAGGCTAAAATATGGTCTGAAATATTTGAATATTTACTATTGAATGTTACATCGGTATTTCAATCTTAAAGCCTATATTTACAGATTTGTGTTTTGCACAAAGTTGTTTGACTGCAACAGAACCACAACCACTGTTAGTTAGCCAGATACAGACTGCATGTTAATACCAGATGTAAACACAGTAACTCTCAGTTAGCTTGTAAAACTTTTTTTTTTTCACTTTTTTTAAATCAAGGCAACCATAAGCCTTGGCCACACTAAAAAGTGGAACAGTGAAATTCATCCATGCGTCTTTAATGGGTTGTGCTAGAAGCTCGATAATGGGCTATTCAAAGGGTTGGTTGTGATGTAATGTAGCTAATGAGCCAACTAGGAACATGCTAAACACCAGTCAGTCACACGAGCTGTCCAAGGTAGCTTGCTGCTAATTAGCTTAGTAATGATCTTCAACAACTGGCAAACTAACCGCAAACACACTTAGTCACGGTCACAATAGCTCTCCAAGGTAGCTGCTAGCTAGCTTAATGTAACCGGACAATACGTTTGTGTGTGTTTTTTAAGAGACATATTTATGTAAGGACTGTTAGTAAGGTCAGCACTTTCAGAACGGTTTGATTTTGGCCAACGGTGCAAATTTGCCCTGATGAAGTTGATACAAAAGATTCATGCAGTTTTCCTTGATTTTGTTGTGATTTTTTAGCTTCTGTAAAATTCCGGTTAGGCCCACCCAAGGAAAGTAGAAGAAAATGTATTGAAATTAAAAAAAATACTTGCTATATTTCACATCTGTAAAAGATGATTTTTTTTTTCATCTTTGTTTAAAGCGGATCATGTTTGCCTTTATCAATCAGAATTGGTAATGAAAATGTATTCAGCCAGCAATCAGGCATAAAATAACAGTGAGCAATCTGAGCAGCTATTTGAGAGACTGAGCAGAAAGGAAAGTGTGACTGAA
Source organism: Micropterus salmoides (assembly GCF_014851395.1). Classification (NCBI taxonomy): domain Eukaryota; kingdom Metazoa; phylum Chordata; class Actinopteri; order Centrarchiformes; family Centrarchidae; genus Micropterus; species Micropterus salmoides. The sequence goes on along the minus strand of NW_024041545.1, from coordinate 899 downwards.
GTCTGCATTTGCATTAAATGAGACTAATATCTACAGAATGATGTCCTTCATGGAAATTGGTTTGATTTGTGTCCTGAGGAATAACGGCTCTTTGATAGAAATCATAGTGATTTTATCACGCACTCAGACCTGCCAGACATGAGTGTTTTTCATGTTGTCATTTTAAAATAAAATTCCTAGCAACATGACATACACTGCGAGAATTGCTGAAAAGTGACACATTTTACCTACTGCTTTGACTCCTACCATGATAATAGATATCTATAAATGCTAAAAAATATATGAAACTATCTTTATTTTAACCACAAATTGAATGGGTCAAAAATAGCAACAACTGCAAAACTTAAGGACATTTGCCTTTTAGGTCACTTCACTTTCTGTCTTACTAATCAATCAGTGCACTTATGGTGCTTCACATGTTCACTGTGAGTGAACTCTGGGTTTGGCAGTGGGTGTTGCACCTCTCATGTGGCCAGGATGAAGGCCTCATGCTGGCAGAGACATATGGTTAGGCTCCCTGGCCAAATCCTGCTGCTCCACAGTCACAAGTGGGAGATATCAAGTGCTGCCATCTTGCACAGAGGACAAGCACGCAAACCTTTTCTGCTAGTATTCATATTTTTGGTCAGACACCTGCTAAAATTCTGCCACTCGCTGTGATCTGCTCCTGACTGATTTAATTTATTTATAACTCTGCTGTAATCGGCACTGACTATTGTTGGGAAGCCTGGGACAAAGAAACACACCTGAGTGGGACTTTTAAGGGAAATTCAATTCCTGTCTTCCTAGCCAACTAAAGTCCCATAGGAGGAGGGGCCAAAGGCCCCTGTGGCACAGGTACCCATAAAAGAGAGCACACCAGTTTGTCCTTGTTCCATTGCAACCACCGTTGCTGCTAG
>NW_024041544.1:0-25000 GCF_014851395.1 Micropterus salmoides | reverse complement strand
AGTCTTGTTGTTACAGTAACTTTTATGTATTTTGTTTAATTTCAACAGAAAAAAACCCTAATATTTTCCTCTCCTCAGTACTGCTGGCGTTGGACAGGCTTTAACTTTGGTTTTGACCTGCTGGTGACCTACACAAACCGTTTCATAGTCTTCAAAAGAAATACTCTGAGTCAGCCATGTGGAGGCGCTGTGAGTCTACAACCTCGAAGGCACCTGGCATACAGGTCTGTAGTGCAGTCAGCCTTTGAACATTTACGTAAAAACTGCCTGCAGTTATGTCAGTATTATGGATTTTAAATAAGCAAACTAAGATGATCATTTTGTAAACTAGACAATACAAATGATAAGTATAATTTAGGGTAAAGAGTAACTCTTCTGGAAGATGAGTTTTAAGTTTAGTAATATAGCATTTGTTGAAGTTGCTTTACAAACAAATAGAAACATACAAAGTTCAGGATGAACTAAGTTGCAACAGAACTGGCAACCTTGTAGTATTTTACTGTGTACAAATTTAATCTGATGTGGAAATAATGAGTAGTTGCTGTCATACCTCTCTAATAATTAAGCAATAATCAATTCACTGTAAGTAGTAGTCTAATCATTAATTATAATACTCTAATCTTATTTACTCACGAGATACAGCTATGTATTTCATAGATTAAAGCAGAACAACAGAAAGATGAATGCCCAAAAAGTTCTGGCAATGACATGAGTGAGTGAGAAACCTGATGGGGGAGAGATCAGACAGAACGGCGGTCACGGACTGTGTGTGCGTGTGAGAGAGAGAGAGAGAGAGAGAGAGAAAAAGAGAGAGCGCTTTGTTTCTTTAACAGCACGTTATTACTAACAAAAGGTTGTGTTTAACCTTTCTTACGGCTAGGCTAGTAGTCCCAAATACAGGACTAAGAGAGGGAGGAGACTGGAGTTGGATAAAAGAGAAATATTTATTGCGGTGTTGAAGTGATCAGGAAATTGAGCCGGGGAAGAGCGAGGCAGACTGGAATACTAGATGTTGCAAAACCAGGTTGGTGGCTGCAGTGCAGAGCAGAGGGAACTGTAGCAGGGAGTCCAGAGGCTGAGCAGAGCAGGTCCAGAACCGATCAGGGGAATATAATAACCAGGCGGGGGTCCAGAGAGAGCAGACGAGATGAGCACCGTTTCTGGTATCAGAAAGTAACAACAAGTTATTGTGTAAAATTCGCTTTTAGCTTCTTTTTTTTTTTAATAGCCTAAATGTTCACGCCATAACTGTCACACTGCAATTGTTATCACTCAGTTTAAAGTGCTCCCACAGAGAAAAGGGCTTCATTTTGTATTCCCTTTGATGTGAACTGGAACGTTACGTTCACTGCTGTGGGTGGATGTGACATGCAGGGGGAAAAAAATCAATATTCGAATCCCAAAATTTAAAATGGAATGTGTACCCTACGATCAAATATTCAAATGCTCGGTCCAGCCCTACAAGAAAGCAAATGAAAGTGTATTGTAGATTTTTAGATAATCTCAAATGATTCCTTTAAAAACAATGTGTATGTATCTTCAGCTTTAATCTAATCTGAACACCTTTACCTACCTTTTGACAATTTTTACTTGTTCAGGTTACGTCTCGCCTCCTTTGACAGCCGTGGAAAGCTGGTCTGCAGTCGCTCAACAGGTTATCAACTTCTCACCCTTGAAAAAGACCAGGTCAGTAGGCACTGTTAACCTGTGTATGTAGACAGATGTATTTTCATGTCAATATATAATAGCAGAAAATGCTGTTCTTAACTTCTTTAATATTCTTCCTTTACCTTCAATGACTCAGGAGTATGTGGTGATGAACCTGGACAGCCGGTTGTTATCATTCCCCCTCTATGTGTGCTGTAACTTCCTGTATACGTCGCCTCATTCGGACCACCGTCCAGATTCCTCAGAACAAGAAAGCACTGCTCGCAGCGTGTCTTGATGCCCATTCAGCAGCCATTAACTGCTACTATTCCTCTGGGAACTCTGGGACACTGACACAAGCTTTGTATGTACAATCCACTGCCACATTTATCATCACTGACATGACATTGGACATACCATTTGCATGCTACGTAACTCAGTAACATGTTTAGGGAAAATGTTTTGTATCTATGTAATCAGTGTTTTGGCACATTCAGAGAAATGATATATAAAATATACGTTACAGTGGCCAGGAGGGATTAGGCCACCCTTTTGCTTCAGAGCAGCTTGAAACTTTTGACCTCTGTCATGCACTGTCTGCACTGCACCATTTCTCAAGATGGTGAACCTCCACGCCTTGGGAGAGAGTGGAAAGCTGCTTTGGACTGTGCACCTCACAAATTTAAATAGTGACTACATAATGTTTAGATCTGGTGATTGTGAAGACCATGGACAGGTTTGACTTTTTGCTTATGTTAATGAAACCACTGGAATTGTTTTTTCAGTGTGAATGGGGTCATCATCCCCCTGGAAAATGGAAAGATCATAAGGGAACAGCACCAGAGGGTGAAACTAGACCTTTACTGACTCATATGGGAAGTTTCAAGCCTGGTGCTCGTACGGGCAATGTAGACTGTGGGAGCCCTTCGCTCGAAAACTTGACCAGCACAGTGCTGTTATGAGACGAGTGGACATGTTTTCCACTCCATTTTTAACCGGCACACTTTTTTGTATTGCAAGCAGATGATATGCCGCTTATACCAACAGTGTCAATCTAGACTAAAAAAAACACATTTCACATGACTTGTGACTGAATCCAAATGGAATAGGTATTTGACAATCTCTGCCAAAAAGCTGTAAACAGACTAAATTAAAGTCTGACACTGCATCTCTACCACCTGCTGCTGTTTGATTATCAGCGGAGATGGGTTCATCGTCATACCTGCACTGTTCAAGGAGCTTTCCTCACCCGTGTCGCGGTGAGAAAAGTTGCACGGTCAGTGACTACACTCAACAGACCTCACTTTTGAATTGTGTAAAATTAACTGATAGATGCAGAAAAGCAGAAGTTTTAGCCTGTGTTTTATCACTATTTAACCCTAGTTAAGTTGGACGTGTCTCCGTGCAATTCTACACCAGACCAGCTGCTGCAGGCTTCAGTCCACCACCTGCTCAGCAACCTGGAAAAATCCCAGATTATAGCCGATATGAAGTATCCCTTGGACTTTGTAAAATAGCATTTCATACAAAATTCTGTTTATAAAATCTGATATGACAAAAACTATCAAATGTCCATTTGCTGGTGTTCAGCTGGTGTCCACTGCAACTCTTTTGCAGTGCAGCTTGTCCCTGTTTGACACATTATGGCAGGATATTTAGACTGCTCCAGTCACTACAATAAGTACCTTAGCAATTATGTTGTTGTACTATTAATTAGGTCACTATTTGTTTGGATATTCTGATGTTACCTCATGCGGTTTTGAAATCCAGTAAATGTGGGGATTTTCAGCGGACATGTACTCATTTTACTCGCCTATATAGCTGCAACTGTAACTGTCATTAAGTACAAAGTTAAAGGTATTTTTGTTTGGCATTTATTTATTTTTTTACTTCATTTGTATGGATTTTTTTTGCTAAAGAAAATATGTATACAATTCTTCGGCAGCCAATAAAACCGCCCATTCACATGGGCTGTGGTGCTATCACATGATCTCTTTCTCCAACATAGGTCTTTACTACAGCTGCACAGTTAATTGTGTTTTTATGCTTCTGTGGATGTTGCAGAAGTTACTCTTCTGCCAAAATTATTATTTTTACTCCAGAATATGAAGAGAATATGGTGCCTTTTGGTGCTTACTCTTATTATTCCCTTTTCCTCTATGCTGAAGCCTGATTTCCTACTTGAGTGATGCTCATTGGGACATATTTACAGTAACATATTTGAAATACTGTCCAGCTATTTTATTCTCTTAATGTCATGTCACATCATGTTCCATATAATCCCATATGAAATTACTCTAAGCACTCAGACTACTCATAGCTCATCATTATCACCTTGTTATGATGACTAATCCTGTAATGATTACGCCTTTGTAATCCACTGACTGGCCATCTGACAATTAAGCACAAAGGTAGGGTTTCCAGAAGGTCTAAACTAAATACTGTAAGAAGCAGAGCGAGACCCCTTTGTGTATTTTCTGTCAGAGTGGCTTAAAGATCAGTGTGTAGGTGGCACAACATTTGGTTTAATTTGGCTCCGCGGTAGAGTCTGCTTTCCGCAGTAAAGTTTGAATATAATTCAGCAGTCATTTCCCCTTGCTAGATGTTAGTTTGGGTAGAAACCCTCCTTGCCTTTCGAAGAGCTTTCTTACTGTGAGTTTGGAAAGTATACTTTTATCAAGGCTGAGGCCTATCACTTGTGAATCTATATTCATATGATGTAAAGGACCTAAAACAATTGGTATTACTATTTTGTAATTATCAGACAATGCCACGGTTCCCTCAATATTATGGCTATGATTACACTACAGTAACCTTGTTCCATCTGCTGCCTGTTATTCTCAGGCTTGCTGCAATATGTTCTAGGTTACTGACATCTTGTTCTTTCACTCCCTGTGCATAGCTCGTTCTCCTCAGAGTGCTTTTCAATTCACCTTTGATTGGTTGCGTAATTGTGTAAAATTGACATTTATCATACTTTTTCTAAATGAAGAGATGAAATGGGTTGTGGGATTTACATCAGGTCTACTGTGTGTTTACTACATCTTGTATTTGTTCATGTACAAAGTTCTCCTGCAGTTACTCAGACTGCTACTGCAGAGAGTGTTCCCTTACTTGTACCATTATTTGTATATTTTGAGAATATTATTTTGCAGCCATTAAAATGTGTCACAAAAGCATCATGAGCATCTGTGGTTGCCTTGTCTCAATACTCGTAAGCAGAGCTTATGTTGACATTATGGAGGTAGTACAGTCCAAAAACAGATACAGCTACAGTACTTTTAATTCAGATATAAACATCTCTCACCATGAGGTCAGACAATTACAGAACTCAAAAATTCAATGACAACAAAAACAACAATGAGGGATGAGAGGGCTCATATTGGAGAGAAACTTCAAATTAAATATGGCAGAGAAGAGTTAAGGACATGTACAACGTTATGCATGAATAGATGCACCATGTAAACCATGATGGTTTAAAACAAATGCACTCTTAAAAGCATTTTGGAGCTAGAATCTTGTTCATACGCAATAATGTGACACCAGGTGCATCACTGGATTTTTCTTGCCGTCAGCTCCCAGTCCCTGGGGAGGTTAGTTTGTAGATCACACATAGTATGCTAGCACATGTCAGTGAGCAGTTTTAAATCTCCACAACACCAAAATTCAGAGTCATAGGCTCTAAAACTTGTCAAAACTATCTTTTGCATCACATGATCCATTTTAATTAAACTTAACTCTCCCCACCCTTTCATGGTGTTCCAGCCCTCTAATTCTTCAGCTGTTCCCGGTCGAGTTGGCTGAGTGCTGTATGGGTGTGTAAAGAGCTCAGGCTGTTTACAGCACGGACTACAGCCACCCTCACTTCTCTATAGAGTCCAGATTCTCTTTGAGTCTTCGGGTCATGCTCGGGATCAGGTTAATGTGGTCGTCGACACAGCTGCCCACACAGCCTTCCATCAGTGACCGAACGGCTGGCTCCTTGGCGCCGGAGTCAAAGAGATCCTTTGCCTTATCGTTGCAGTGCATCGTGCATCTGGTCAGACGGTCCTGAGGGGGCAACGAGGAGAGAAAACACAACTTACACTTACTACAAAAAACAGATAAGTCTATATGTATAATAATAATACTAGGAAAGAATGAGTATTTAGATGTACTTAAAATATGTAACCCATTACATAAGTCTTTGAAAGACCATTTTCCTCTAAGTTTTCTGTTGCCCTCATCAACCCTTTCTTTTTGCCTGAAAATATAGTTGAAAAAAACAAAAGTGACATTGTTTACTACTGGAGCCCCAGGTGATTACTCAGTTTAAAAGATTATTTTGCAAGCTGAAAGTGTAGGGGAGATGAGAGTACATACTGTGGATATTTGTTACAGTATTCTGTCTAAAACATTATATTTTAGGACTGGCCAATCAGAAAATGGGGAAGTTCTGTATTTAAAAAAAAGGCTTTTCCCACGTGAATTACAGTACTTATGTCAATATAAAAATTTATTTTCTTTGACTTGATGTCATAAGTCAGAAAAAATATAGAATATTTGAGTGTAAGTAAATAGAAAAAGACTGGTTCCAAACTGAACTGCTTTGCATGGGAAATACACTACACATAACAGAGACATTAGTTTACTGAGAATGGTGGACATCATTTGGACTTTAGACATGATTGTCAACTGTGTGTTATGTTGATATTTCTGTATAAATGTATAATGAATAAATGTAACCTTCCCAACAATTGTTGTTAAGTTGTAGTTTCAATAGCACTGTCTGCTGCAAGACTCAATTACCAACTGAGCAAAGTGGCCCCCAGACACTCAAGGGCCGCAAAAAGCCCCAGGTTCACTGTTTATATACTTTGTGTTTTTTGATTGAATGCGATAATTTTTTGTGAATATGGACCACAAAATTACAATATAAACTGATGACAAAATGACAAGGGGCTTCAAACAGGTCCCGAATTGTTACCCAATAGTGATGCCTGTCTAGCTTAACGGCCTGTTTTAATATTTGATTGTGCATATTCCATCTGTTTAATTTGTTTACATTGACACATTTTTACCACAGTATAACCCACCCACTTGGGGTCCCATAGAAACCCTAAGTAGGTTAAACCAGCCATGGTCTGTGCAGGTTTGATTAAGATGATTATATTCCCTCTATTATAATACATGCCATACTTAAATATAGCCTTGTCATTGAAAGGATGCTGGAACAGCTGATGCTTGTGACCTGGCAACCTAAAGACTTTTGAAAATGCCACACACTCACATGTTGAAGGGGAAAGAGGAGATCATGTCCCTCACCTGAAACTTCTCCAGCTCTGAGGTGACCAGTCCCTGAGCTCTGGCCAGAGGAGTGTGACACCTCTCGATACACTGATGCACCTGAGACATGGAGTCTGTGGAGCGATCACAGCACTGTGCACTGCAGCTGAACATGCGACCCTGCGGCAACAACACACAGTTAAGACATGTGATGGATGTACATGGCTGCAGAGATCAGACTGGTAAACAAGTGGGTGGTAAACAAAGCACTGCATGCACACCCCACGCGTCCACAGACAAGACACATACTTGCATTTTACGGATGTGCTCCCTCTCCAGGCTTTGGACCATGTCTTCCACCACAGTCTGCATGCGTGCCTGATGTGCCTCTGCCATCTCTGTCCGTCCTGCTCACTCAGCAACCTCTTCGCTAAAATTTACAACAAGTTTAGCATCTAAACCGGACTTACGACGTGTATCTGCAAAGCTCTCCCCAAGTGTCTGTACTTAACAATGTTATAATAACTAAGGTCACCTCCATTCAAGCATGGCTCAAGATGAGAAGACGATTACACCACTTCCGCTTTGCTTCCGCAATCGAGTTTGTTAAAAAAAATATCCTGTTCCGTTTTCTGTGGTCAGACTTTAATGAGATTTCCGATTTTAGTCCACCAGCAGCATTGGAAAAACACTGAAATATTCTCAATATTTTTGCGATAAATTACAAGAGATACTAAATTCTGCTCAGCGACTAAAAAGTTTTTTTAAAAAGGCACATTAAAAAGGGCTCAGGGCACAGATCAATTGACCTTTCAAAATAAAAGAACACTGAAACATTAACTGGATTTTAAATATATGCTTCTACCATAGACTGTATATACTATTGTATTCTACATTTTCATAATCTGTTTAAATTTCTTGACAACATTATATGTCAAATGTTAACTTTTGAAAGGTAACTGCAGCATGATCTTTGATGAGGCTCACCTCCACTGTAAAAACTATGGTTGTACCACAAGGTATTATTGTGCTTGTCCCTTATTTACAGACCTTTAATAATAGTACTCCAATACAGGCTTATGATAGACATTATTTATGCAAATGACACAGTCTTATATATATTATATTCGGCTCTTCTCCATCTCAAGCCCTGTATAAATGATAGTTTGCCTTAGTAAATATTCGGACATTTCTGAATTTCTTCTGAATGAATGAATATAAGTACGATTTTATTCTTAAGAATCAAAAATTCCAGCTTATATGTCACTGCCATTCTTAGCCTCAATGTTACTGATGTTGAGTTTAGTTGTCCTACCTTAAATATTTAATAAATCATGTTTTTCTCTTAAAGATGAGAAAACCATTGTATGGTTGGCAACCAAGTCCTCTCGTTCAACTTGATGCATTTTATCATCGTGCCAGGATATAAATATTACACTGAAGAGTTAAGCTGGCCCTCACTAGCAAAAACAAGAGAACTACACACTATCATTTTATGTTTAAAAAATCTACACTACTACTATTCACCATACCTACTCAGGACTGGCAAACCTCTTGATACCGCACATGTTTGAAGCCCCCCTCCCAAGTAAAAAATGTGTCACTTGTATATTTGACCTTCACAGTGCAGAATGAGCTATACGCAGACTCTGTGCTCACCTTAAATCTGAGTTTCAGCCATCACCCCTTGTGTCTAGCAGTTAATATTTTGAAAGGAAACATATTTCAGTATTGAGTAGAATTTTACTACTATTATCTAACTATTATCTGGGGGGAAAAACATCACAGCAGGGCTTTCTGCAGGCTATGCCTTATAAACATGTCTTGAGATCTTTAACTTTGGGTGATATGACTGACTGACTGATATACATTTAGCTGACGCTTTTATCCAAAGCGACTTGCAATTGCTATTTATATCAGGTCGCACACCTCTGGAGCAACTAGGGGCTCAGGGACACAACGGTGGATGGGTCACAGTGGGAATCAAACCCAGGTCCCTCACACCAAAGGCATGTGTCTAATCCATTGCGCTATCACCTCCCCATATGATTATATTACCTGATTAAACAAAAGATATATAGGCTATGAGGCAATGTTAGGATATTGTAAAATAAAGATAGCAACCTTCTTATCTTGTCATCTTTGCAGACAAAATTAAACGAAATATATGCAGCTTTACAAGGAATTATTGTTAACTGTCCTCAGTAAATGTGTGTAGGAGATTTAGTGAAGCGTTTGCATTTACTAAGCTTTTATTGTGAAAGTCGAATGTAAGCGTGCCCGGAAGTGTGTTGCAATATTTAGAGACGTTCACGGTGCTCCGACGTGACCAAACTGTAAAACAACTTTAGTTTGTTATTGTCTCTTGTAGTCTCCTTGTGCTTTTTATTGACAGTTCAGTTGTCTGTTTAAGTAGATAGGGGGACGTCTTCCCGGGCGACGAAGTTATCTTAAGTGTAACAGTAATTGTTAACGGAACTTTCACCGTCATCTGTTAACGGCTAACGTTAACGTCACTTCTGGATCAACAGCAGCCCTCCTGTTGTGACATTTGACATAACGTTAGTGAGTCCTCGCCGTCCACTGTACCACTGAACACTTATCAGTTTAAAATATTAGACATGATAGCGTTGGCCTCGGCTGTATAAAAAGTTATGTATATATTTACTTTGTTATTCTTTGCGTGAGTCTGAAACCCTGTGAGTGTAATCTTTGACCCGATCGTGACTGTTGACTGGAAGTCATTAGCGAAACTGATCATAGATCGTGTGTTTTCCTCTTGTACAGATGTCCTACTAGATGCCTAGAATGAATCCACGAACCCTGTCACTGAGAGCCCTGCTGTTACTGGGGCTTTGGCACACTGGGAGAAGAAGTCTAGCCTCAGCCCCAGAGCTGCAAGATCCGCCCAAAAAGATAGGTAAGCCAGTCCCAGGGTGCATGTAAAAACCCAGAAGCCCTATTTTCTGCAACTACTTTCTCAATTTGTTCTGATGTTTCCATCCTCTATCAAGTTTGCTTCACTGGGGGATAGATGAGCATTATCCTCCCCAGGATGCTTAGAATAGAGGGTTCATATATATATTTGTGGGTGAGACCTCACTTGGATCTCAACCATCTCAACCAACCACAACTGCTTGACAAAAGTTGTCAAGTCAATTAACATAACACTTACCAAAGAGAATATCATCATTTGCATACATTCTATAATATTATATTTGAGTAAATTAGATAGTAATAGTTATTTGGTGGCACTTTCAGTAAAATACCCTTAATGCTAATTCTAATCCTGTAGTTCCCAGAGGGAAGATTGTCAAATTCATTAGTACAAGGTAGATTTATTTGTCATTGAGTTGTAAAATGAGATTCACTGCTAAGAAAAGGAGGAGGAATAAAGCAGCCCCAAATCTCTGAGCAGATAGCGTGAATTGGATTGACTCATAAACACATGCATTAAGCTCAAAAGAAATGAGCCTGTTGCAAGGTTGGTTTACTCTGTTGTCATTGCTCCTTTAAAGCTGTGGTCGGAGCAGGCATTGGTGGTACAGCTGCAGCGTATTACCTGAGGCAGGAGTTTGGAGCGGCGGTCAAGATTGATGTGTTTGAACCTGGCGCAGTTGGCGGGCGACTAGCAACAGTAAAGTTAGGAGACTATGAGTATGAGATGGGAGGCTCTGTGATCCATCCTCTGAACCTACACATGAAGCACTTCATTGAAAAATTAGGTAAAATCAACATTTCCCTAAATAAATACTAAATACATGAGTAATTAAACCATAATTAGTATGCAATCGAGTATATTTGAAACAAGCTTCCTGTTTTGTTTTTTTCAGGTATTCCTCAGAGGACAGATGTCCCCTCTAAAATGGCAATCTTTGATGGAAAGGAGCTCACGTTTGAAGAGAGTGACTGGTTTATAGTGAATTTCTTGCGCATACTCTGGCGATATGGGTTCAACTTTCTTCGAATGCAGATGTGGGTGGAGAGTATTTTGGACAAATTTATGAGGTGAGAAAACGGTTGTCATGGCTTCAAAACCTCGTTCTTTTAGCACGAGAGCCTGGAATATCAACACAGAGTTGCTGTTCCTTGTACTGTTGGATGTTTTGATCAGTCCTTTTATTCGCAGGATCTACCAGTACCAGCAGTACAGTTACGCATTCTCCAGTGTGGAGAGGCTCCTGCATGCCATGGGTGGCGATAGTTTTCTTACCCTAGTGAATCAGACCCTGGAGGAAGCGATGATGGGCGAAGGATTTTCGCAGATCTTCCTCAACGATGTCGTTGCACCCATCACCCGTGTCAACTACGGCCAAAGTGTCCGCATCAATGGCTTCGTGGGTATGTTTACAGTGTACGAGTTCGTACTGGTTCGTCACCTCTCACTAGAGCAGCGCACTTAACAAACACTGGCTGACAATGACTTTCACCCAGGAGACAGCGTGTCCAGCGTGAAACCAAAAGTCAACGTTGACTTAGTTTAACTTACGGACGTAGGATAACTTACTTTATGTATATACCTTAACTGACTTAGCTAACCCAAAGCATGACTGTTTCCTAAACCTAACCAAACTGCAACCATTTCATGTTAGACACATGCCTTTGGTGTGAGAGATCCAGGTTTAATTCCCCACTGTGACGCACATCCACCAATGTGTCCCTGGGCAAAACACTGAACACCTAGTTGCTCCAGAGGCATGCAACCTCCAAAGCAATTGCAAGATGCTTTGGATAAAAGCGTCAGCTAAATGAATAAATGTAATGAAGCAGTTGTTGATCACGTGGAGTCAGTCAATGGCGGTATAAAATAGAGCAGTCACTAACATGTGTTTTCCAAATATTGTGAATCACTGCATCCGTGAGAGGTCCTTGAGCATACAGTCATGAATGTGCACAAAAAATATTAAGCTGAGGGCTGCAGTAGTAGAGATTAGCTGCGGACATCTGGTGGAGATAATAATACCTTGGTACTGGATGTCCTGTCTTCTAGGGGCAGTGTCATTAGCAGGAGCAGACTCAGGCCTGTGGGCTGTCGATGGAGGCAATAAGAGAGTGTGCTCAGGTCTGTTGTACCACAGCAAAAGTGAGCTCATCCCTGCCAAAGTGACCTCCATTTCAGTCAAGGTTCGACCATCCAAGACAGGTACCTTTCACATTCATTTGGTACAGAACCGGTCATTTTCTCTCACTTCTCTTCTCATGTGTGTGTTCACATTTTTTCACTGTCAAACATTTTATCCTAACTTCCCTCCGTCTCCCGTTTTCAGGCACCACGGCCAGTTTCTACGAGGTGAATTATGTTGGAGAATCCGGCTCAGCACACTCTCTGTACGACATAGTGGTAATAGCAACACCGCTTCACCAGGGAAAGTCTGACATCAGCTTCCCAGGCTTCTCCCCTCCAATCCCATCTCACTACCCTGGGCGTTACCACCAGACCGTCTCCACTCTGGTCCACGGCCTGCTGAACATGTCCTACCTCGGGACCACACAGCCGGCCTCCGAGTTCACCGTGTCCGAAGTCCTCACCATGGACTCAAAGGACTCTGTCATCAACAGCCTTAGCTCTCTCGACCCCGTGCACATCCCCAAGGGTTACAAGCGACCCCCTGCCAGCCAGACCAAAGTGTGGAAGGTGTTCTCCCAACAGCTGCTGTCCCAGGAGCAGTTGCAACACATATTCCTCTCCTATGATTCAGTGTCCGAGATGCCATGGCTGGCTTATCCTTCTTACCACCCACCGCACCGTAGGACCCCTCCCTTCATCCTGCACGACCGGCTGTACTACGTCAACGCTGTGGAGTGGGCGGCTAGTGCCATGGAGATGAGCGCCATCTCTGCCAGAAACGTGGCCCTGCTGGCACATCACCGCTGGCACGGACAGAACAGCAAGATCGACCAGGAGGACCTGCACACCCGGCTGAGAGGGGAGCTCTGAAAAGGGAGAACCAAAAGCAATAAAACCCTATCAATCGAGTATAAACCCACATGCCCGTAATAACACTCCTGTCAGCGCGAAGCCCATCTCTGTAATCAGGTATCTGGGATGCTCTGACCTCTTTAAACATAAACAACATAGTCCTGGTCATCGTTTCTACCTTTTACTAATCAACGTAATTGCTGAGATCTGGGAAGCAGTCAAACAGCTTGTAAACAGCAGTTCAACCAGATTATCAGGACCGCTTTTTTTGGAAGTAGATAATCGCTCATTGCACAGAAAAACTGCCTGCGCGCACACAACAACTTCAAATATGATATTTTAAAGTTGAACCAGGGAGTCGTTCTGTAAACTGTTGGTTGTTTATCATCTCTTCCATGCAAGTCTGGCTAACATGGGGTTTTGTTTCCTTTTTATTTTAACAATGTCTCAGCTTTCCCAGATCTCAGCAGGTAACTTGGTGAGAGTACATTGGGGGAAAGATGAAAAAAAAAAACAAAAAAGACCAACCGGCAATATCCTTTAATCACCCTAACAGTATCCAAAGTTCTCCATTCACCAGCAACAGCAGCACAAATTACATTATAAGGTGGATCAACATTGCACTGTGCTGAATTTTGTAATCACTGAACCATGCTGCACTGCAGGATAGACACACATTAGGTGTTCCTCTGTCTACACGAGTGTCTTAAATACATGTATTTTTAGATTTTGTTATGTGCATTTCTGCTGTTATGAACACAGTACAGCTAACGTCTAGGAAATCAGCTTTTTGGCCAACCTTCTTTAGCCAAAATCTTGCGTAATGTTTGTCAATATAGATATGTTCTTGTCTTGATTGATTTCTCAGTCTCTCTACCTCTGCAGCAGCCCACTGTATATGTTTCAGCTGCCAGCAAGAGAGTCACGCCACCAAGACATGTTCTTTGTAAATCAGATGTCGTTGATGTGAGTTATGAAAACTATAAACAAGTCCATTTTTTTCCCCGTACAATTTGATATTAATACGACTATTATCTAATCACACTGACGAGGTAACAGAATTCAGCATTTTAAAACTAAGATTGTGCCTTAAAGATATCAGAGTAATTGGTTTACATCTTTATTAGATGATAAGCCTCCCTATAATTTTAGACATCTTTTGTCCCTCAGGTGTCTTTTTTTTTTTTAACGATGTGAAATTTGCCATCGGGTCAGGCACCAGGACCAAACTGAAAAGAGTATGATGCGTTTCTGTATTTTGTTGTAATATATGGAGGAGAATCTATTTTCTGGACTGTGATTTATCAGATGTGGCTTGGAAGTACTACTTTGATCACTTTCATGTTCTTCAGCCACTTTCGGAAGAAAAGTATAGTTTACTAATTGTTTCTTAAGCACTTTGAGAGGTGTATTATCCTAGATGTTTGAATGAAGTTTTCTGGTCACGAGTATATGCTGTACTGTAGCAAAAATATGTAATAAATTGTGAAATTAATTTGATAAGTCCCGTTTGAAGAAGCATGTGGAGTATTTAGACTGGCTTCTTCTGCACAAATAAAATGAGGCCTTTCATTACAAATCTAAACTTTTGATGTACGCTTGAATTTGATTTCAAACAATACTGAACCCCCCCCCCACACACACACACACACACACACACTGTATGTTTTGCAAGTGTTTACAGTCACAATAAAGTGATGAGACCTTTTCTGCTTTGTGCTCTTATTTGACATTTTACTCAAAAGCATTCAGCTGAAAAGAAAAAGGCCTGATGAAGTTTTGTTTGAATCCCACCTCAAGACATACTGCACCCATATCAATCTCACTTTGCTCCGTAGATGAAGTGTGTGATGGTGATGTTTATGACTATTTTAATCTAGTCTTTATATTAGAATCTCTTACCCAACTTGTGCTCTTGTTTTGATTTCTTTCTATCTCTTTTCACTTTAAAATCCATTTTACTTTCACACTATCCTCATTCAGGTTGTGAGAAATGTGAAATGTTCTCGAATGCTTTTAGTGACACATTAAGAACAGAGGAGACGAGTGGAATAGCAGCAGCTGTTTGCTTTCTCTCTGTGATCTGCATGATTAATTGAGGAATTGTCTTACTGAGTGACATTGTGACCCATCATTCATAAGCCAAGGATGTGCAGTGAGATCAGTTTCCATTGCTAAAAGGAAATTAACATTGTTTTCAGCTTGGATGCTAGGACTCCCATTTGTTTTTGTTGGGTTTTTTTTTAAAATCAGACACAGTAACATCCTAAATAAAGGCCCGTGTGACTGAAGGGCCAACAATGGGTGGCATTGACGGCCTGAATAAGGATACGTCTGTGTGGTGATGTGCCACCCAGCTGTCCCCTCAGGTAGGGAGGGACAATGGTACCAGAGCCGCCTGTCCATGCAAAGCATGTGATGTGACTGAAGATATAAGAGGCTGTAAACTGACAACACCCCAGATCTTCCTCAACCAGACCAGCAGCCAAGATGAGATTCCTAGTGCCGCTATTTGTTTTCCTCACTGTGGCAGCGTTTCACTCTGGTAAGGAGTATAAATGCTATGTTTATGATTTTCAAGGGAGTAAAAATGTGACAGTAATTTACATTGATGGAGGTTGAGTGGTTATAATCTGATGACAAAATGTTTTTTGTTTTGTTTTTATATATATTTGCTTCATAATGTGTATGAGCGTGGTGAAGCTGCATTTAGTCATAGTGCGATCCACTGTTGGAACAAACTACCAGAAGATGTCAGGTTTTCCCCAGCTGTAACTATTATGAAAAAAAGGCTTGATATTTCTTTACATCTGCTTTTAATTGAAATTGTACTCTCCGTTAGAGTTTCACTTTATACTTAAAAATGTTTTACTTTTATCTGTGTCTTTTTAAACTTCTTTATTTTTAACACCTCGAGCCTCCTCTGTGTATGAAACATACTATATGAGTAAAGTTACCCTGCCGTGACTGTGCCACTGTAGAAAACTCATTGTTGTTCATTTACAGATTAACTACGTTAGTTTTTCAGTTATACATTTATTCATGTACTTATGACTTCTAGCTCTCTCAGCATCTTTGGAATCTTCAGAGGAAGAAGTCACTCAGCACGGTGAGAAATTGTTAGCTATAATAAATGTATCAACAATAATAATAATTATGTAAGAGATATTATATGTGATATGTGTCGAAAACGATTTCAACCCAAATGTCTTGTTTTTTTTTCATGCAGATGGGCTAACTGAACTGCAGAAAATAGGTACAATGCAGGGCTCCAGTTTGATATGTTTCATTATGGTTTATGTTCATGTCTGTGTGTGTGTTAATTAACCTGGCAGCATGAGTGGCTACATTTTCATTTCTTTTATGACACAGGGAAACTGACCGGTTCTTAAAGCCACCTACCAGACAGTTTTGAGAATTTATTTAGTTATGTTTATGAATTTATCTATTTATCTGTAACACTTAATGTCTTCGCTTTCAATATTACACAAACTGTTTATTTTCTCGTTTGGCTCTGTCCTCTCAGATCAGATGGAGTTTCAGGCCGCTCAAAAGAATGAGCCGGCTCAGATGAACAGTAAGTTTGACCAAAGTCCAGGGCTATGACCTTAAACCGAAATTAGGTAACTTCATGGACAAATATACCTTTAATCCACTTTTTTTTTCTTTTTTTTTTTTACCCTTTTAGTTACAGAGGAACAGAATGAGGACACCCGCTACCTTGGTAAGAGTAACCATACTACCTATGACCTCATTGAAAACTAATAACGTCTGATGAAGGTGCAGTTGGTGATGTAGTCTTTTAAATCTTTTTGATACAGAGGCTGCTCAAAATGGATCTGGTAAGTTATACTCAATCACACAATGGATACCTGAACACGTATTGGCTGTGTTAGAATGACCTATTGAACTGTTTCCAACAGTGGAGGAGCATATTGAAGTGGAGAATGACAACACAGGTATGTAAAAAAACAACATCCTGCTGGCTTTATTAACACATGATCCTTCTGCACCTGACATTCAGCATTACATTAACTGTGAAATCCTCCTCCAGCAGAGGGAGCTGGGAACTCTGACCTTGCGGCTCATGAAGGTAAGAGAGGTTTTACTGTTCAAATAGTAGCCTGTAGATGGCAAAGAAGGACAAAAGTCTGAAAAGAACTGGATCTCACAGGACACAGAGTTGTAAAATATCATCTTGTGGCTGATTTCTCTCCAGTGTTAACCACAGAATCAGAATCCTCTGAAGAAGCACAAGGTGAGTTTTGGACATAAGGTTTCAGCACAATAAGGCTGTAATTTCATCTTTTGTCATTCTAACAGTCTTTTAGATTTTTTGTTTACGAAGATAGAGATGGGAAAACACTACAAATAATAATTATTAAAGCACTGCATTATGAGATGTGACTAATTGCACTGTTTTCTTTTTAAACTAGTTATCCTCATTATTCATGAATGTTAAATAATATTTTCTGTTCTAAACTATTTGAAGAACTTTAATTTAGACTTAAAGACAGATAGTACACAACTGTTTAATGGGATATGAAAGATTATAAATGTCCAGTTTTTTTGTTTGTACATTTCAATGTCTTCCCAGAGCACCACGAGGCGGTGACAGAGACTGTGAGCAGTTCGGGTAAGTTTAAGTAAAATGGCCACTCACTATGTGCTTATGAATCCCACACTGTAATTACTTGCTGTAACTCCCCATTTCCCCATTTTCTCCTCTGCAGATGAAGTCAGTCAGGATTCAACCAGGGAACAAGGTGAAAATTTCTAAATGCTACACACATACATCAGTGATGATTTACCATAAAGATCCACCTAAACAGCGGATGAGTTCAGTCATGACATTTTTTTTGAGGACTCCTTGTACCTGCTGAGGCAATCTGTGCTGAACTGTTTTGAGCAACACAATGAAAGTTAAATTGTAGGTTGTGCAATGATAGCTGGTCATAGCCAGTCTCAGCTAGATTTAGACCTTTATAGGTTAGGTTCAGCGTCACGTAAACAGTAAAATGCCTCAAGAGCAATTACACATGTACAGCTCAGCAGCTTGTAAAAACTCTAAAACTGTTGTCATATTTCATGTATCGAAACAGTCAAAACAAAACTTGTTCTGGAGATATTCAAATCACTCCAATGATAAAAATGATAGAATGATAAAATCTGTTTACTGCTTTACCTCTAAATAAGATGCTAGGATTGTTTATTTCAACACAGTCTTTGTTGTATGCAAGTAAATCTAGGACAAGAATCCAGGGCACTCCGAGACGTCTGTCCCCAGGTGCTTATTGTGCTTGATTTATACTGTATCATCTGCTTCTGGTTATTTTAAGACCAAGGATGCAGTGCCCCTGCCCTAAAAGATGCTGAAGTGATTGTTTTAAAATTGATCCAAGGTCACTGAATTTTCTGATTCTGTGGTTAGAAGTCATTTTTTGTGAGAATGAAAACCTTCATGCACTGGTGTAAAAAGACAAAAGCAACCTGTAGCAGTACACCCCGATCCTTTGGGGACAGAACAGGCCTCGCTTTGTGCTTTATCGCAGTAAAAGGACACACTAGAGCACTCATCATCCATCAGTATCTGCGTAATAGGAGTGAGTCATATGAGGAAAAACCTAGAGGATGTGATTTATATACTACCTGGAAAACTACTGAATTGTGGTGTTTGCAATGTAAAGCTAGCGTAAAGGAATCCTTTCTGTCTGTCCCTGCGTCACAGATGTACTGGAGGAGTGAGAAAACATAGCAGCATGCCGATCCCAACACTCACTCATCACCCGGTGCCTGAGCTGCACTGAGCTTACTGTCAAATAAATGGGAACTATTCCACCTATCTGTACAGCTTGTCTTTTGTTTTGTATTATATGCTATGGAAAAGTGCTTCTGTTATGCAGTATTTCATTATTGCATTTTGGGACACAAAGACAAGTTTGATACCAGTATTTTCCCATTTTTATTTGCTTTTTTGTTTTGTTTTTTTAAATCCAACAGTGTGGACTAGAGTATGTTGATGTGCATTTAAAAAACAAAACCCTATTTTCTTTGGTACCTAAGGGAAAATAAAACAAATAAGGCAACTACAGCATCTATAGGTCTGAAATGCATTTAGTTCTGCAGCCCAGTGACCAAACACTGTTGGCATGCAACATATGTCTGCTGTCATTCAAATACGAGACCAGATCAGCTCAACATCAAACCACCCCATTAGATAACTTCCAGTTTTAGGTTTTTTGTTCCTCCTGATTTACAACCTTATTCAGCCTCTGAGGCTAAAGGAGAAAGAGGCAAGCTAGAGCAAACTAAATGTCTGGCCAGGTACAAATTCACAGAAAAAAAAAAAAAAAAAAATACTTGGAAGTGGCTGATCCAAGTGAACTAGAAAAACCAGGCTGAAGCAGGCCTAAAGCATTTAACCATCAAGGATGATGCAATCAAGTTTTAACAGGAGACTTAAGGTCTTGTTTGAGAGCATGTTTTTGCATCATTTGACATTCTGGTTTGTTGCAGTTCTCAAATTAAAGTAACCATGTTATTTCAGGCAGATGTGTGTGCGCTGATCAAGAATGTAGAGCCTCAAGGGATTCACATGAAACACCTGGATCACAGATATTTCACTGACTTAAACTATCAGGGCGTTGTCATTTCCTACCAGAAGTGTGCTGACTTTTTATGCTAATGATACAGTATTTCACATATCATTCTGCAGGTGGTCATCCAGTGCGTACGATTCGTGCTTCTACCATTGTAAATTACTCCGATGTGTGTGTCACATAGATAAAACTGCAGTGCTGTTAATGTGATCGCATAATTTAAAGTAATGGTAGAAAACACTGTAACCAACCTCTCTGAATTTAGAGTTGAATGTTGTTCTATAACAAGAGGAAAAGTAATGTCCCAGTTTAGGGGATACAAGGAAGCCAAATGCAAAACATGAATTCATTAATAAATACTTTGAACTGGCGGAAAACACGCACATGCACACCAATAACCTCATTCCTCACCTAAAAATCCACATTACTTTCAGCATGTGTTATGACTGGAGTTACATCTGCAAAGGCTAATACTGCATTTTAATTGTTCATTTCTTTCTAACATAACAAAATTAAAAAGAGCATGGTTGTATACACATAATTGCTAAATAAGATAAATGGAAGATTCAGTATTAGAAAAAAAGAACAGTTGATGCTTTTAGATTAACTCTTTACAGAATGATGAGATATGAAAAAGCAAGTCAGAATAAAGAAATGCAGGCTTCCCCTGGAAGTAATGTTGCCCAACTAGAACAAACAGCAAATTCTAGGTTGAAAATGATGCAGCCAAGAACCACAGGCCCATATCACAAGTCCTTCCAAACATTTCTATTTTTTTTTTTCCTTTTCTTCCAAAGTTGTTGGCTTGAGGTAAGCGATATATTTTGGCCTTCCTACTCCTTTCCGTCTGGTGCCACTGGAGCGGTTTCTTTCTCCTCCCCTGCTTGGGGTGCGCCCAAATACTCATAGGATGCCATAGATGAAGATTGCCATGATGGCGGCACTGATCAGGCCAGAAATGGGCACCGTCACAAACCAAGCCATGAAGATGTTTCTGAACAGACGCCAGTCTACGGCCTTCTTTGAGCGCAGCCATCCTACTGCAACCACAGAGCCCACCTGGAAACACAGCAGTTGTCATAAATCCAATCATCTTCCTCAAATTTTGAGACTTTAAATTGTCGCCTGCATACCAAAAATATAATATCTTACTGAAGAGAAAGTTGCTCCACATTTGGCCTATGCATCAGACTGGGTTCCTGTTTAATGTAGCTTCCCTCACACTAAAAATAATCTCTTACCGTGTCTCAGTCTAGCTCCCAGACCACAGTGTTTGACCAGCTTACCTTGCAGTGGGTGGTGGAGACAGGCAGGCCAATGTTAGAGGCTACCACGACAGTCAGGGCTGAGGCCAGTTCGATGCTGAAACCACTGCAGGGGAATAACAACAACAACACTGTCTTAGGTGGATGTGTCTGAGACTTGTAATATCTGAGGAGGATGTGGTTTTATGGCTAAGGAGAAACTGATTCTGCACAGTCTATACCTTGAGGGCGTGATGGGGGTAAGGTCCTTGCCCATAGTCTGGATCACTCTGCGACCCCACACCCAGAGTCCAGCGCAGATGCCAACGCCACCATACAGCAGCAGCCAAATGGGAGTGGGTTCATTTGAAGTCACGCTACTGGTTGTGTAAACTAGCCACAGAGCTACCAACGGCCCAATGGCGTTACTGCAGAGGAAACAATGAGGTTAGGAAAGATGCTGACTTTGAGTTGAATTGTGATAAGTAAAAATGTCAACAGCATGTCAAGTATCAGGTTGATTAAAATGATCGTGAAGGAATCTGCATACCTAACATCGTTTCCTCCATGGGCAAAGGATCCGAAACAGGCGGTGAGAATTTGGAGGAACTGGAAGAGAGTCGCTACTTCTGGCTTGTCTGCTTCAAGGCCATCATCATCCAGAGAGGTTTGGCTGCTACCTGCATCCTCCTTACCCATTTCTAGTGTCACATCACTCTCTCCCAGAGCTTCAGGAGTCGTGTGCTCTGCCACAGCATTGCAGTAGCTAGTGTAACTGTCCATACGCACGCGCTTCCTGTCCTGACCACCTGACACTGGGCCCTTGTCGCCATCCTCGCTGGCACGATATTCCCCTTCTTTGTGCTTGAAGTCTCCGTGCATGCCAATGATGGCCATGGTGTAGGAGGTGTAGCTGTTGTTGCGTCGGATAGGTCGGTCGCCCCCCTCGCCCATGCAGTCACCAACCTTGGCCAGGTGGAGCTTGTGCAGTAGGTCCTTGTAGAGGCCAGAGTCCTTGTGGACCGTGTGGTATTGGCTGTAACCGTTACTTGGAATCTGCGCCGGCCTGTTGTTGAACTGAGGGTGGTTGTTGAATTGGACCTGATTGGGAGTATTTGCGGAGCCATTGCTGTGGTGGACTTCCTGGTTGTTGACTTGGACCTGACTGACTGATTCAACTTGTTTAGGAGCTGCAGAAAGGGGTACCAAAAAAATAAGCATAGTATTAAAGTCTTAAGTTGTAGCAACTTCATGTGTGTCATTTCATGAATATCGACAGTACAGAGTCACTTCACCATTGCATACCATTAATCTACATAACCATATTACATATAGATCTACAAACAATGTTGTTCTTTGCACACTTACCACCATTTGCAATGCTGTAGTCCGTCTCATCAGAATCTCCAATGTCAAACGCCACCTTGCGTTCCTTATTGTCAAGATCATCAGAATCTCCGATGTCAAACGCCACCCTCCGCTCCTCAGGGGCAGCCTGGGGCTGAGCAGAGGGGCTTTGATTGACAGCTGGGGTGGTGGGCATAGAGGTCTCCTTGGCAGTCTGTTTCAGGATTGGACAGTGGGCCTCTCTTAGCTCCCTCTTCTCCATCAGGGGGCTCTCTGAGGGGCTGGAAGACTTGATATCTCCTAGTAGGGGGAGGAGCTGGTATGAGATATTGCTTGGGAGATGTCCAAACATATACACAGTACAGCAGAAAAATACTAGCACAGCACGTGTTTCCTTCAACCTATGCTTTAGGGAGTGTAAGAACTGCATAAGGAGAGAAAAACCTTTTGTCCTATATATGAAACGTTACCACTGTTCAAAAGTGAGCCTGTACTCACAGGAGCAGAAATGGATTATGAACTTACAAGGAACATATTTACATTACCGCTAGCGGCTTGACTTCTGAAAGACGATAAGACTCCACACAGCCTGTGGCTCACATGACAATTGTTTGTTTAAAGTGAATCAGATACTGAGTGCCATTATATAATAATATATTCTTATTATGAGATAATCCTATGAGTCTTCTGACCAGTTGGCCACATTGCATGATCCTAACTGTTCAAAGCTGAAGGTGAAGCAGTCAGTAACCTTCAGTTTTCTCCCCACACATGCACTGCAAGTGCCATGTCAACACCTTAAGTCAACCTATTTTAGTCAAGGGGTAAAGACCAATTAGTGGATCACTTTGACCCAAATTAGGCTGCTTGTCTACTCAATGGTGGCTGATCTAGACAGATGATACATGGTCAGATAAACCTGCTGTTTCTCTGTTACTATAAGAGACAACACTTGACAGGTAAGGTCACCATCACTCAAAATATTTTAAGATATACCGTTTCTGACAATAAACAGGTATATGAACATTGTAAACAATGTAAACTACTATAACTAAAATGCGTAATCTATTTTAATATATTAGGCATATTAATAGATTTTAATTTATGTTTTGCAAAATAATGTGGGGCTATTTAGCTATTCTGTAATCTGACATAAGACTGCTCATGCAGTAACTAAGAAGCAGAAACTTAACCCATTATGAGGGACCACTGAATACAAAAGCACTGTATTGTTAACAATAGAGGAAGTACATTCATGAAGGTTAAAATGAATGGTGTTCCCCATCAACACCAAAGCGACACTATTGGTGTGTCTATGCCAATGGCTCTTGGGTTTACTTTAATCCAGGATTAGAGAACAAAAACTGGTGACAATATTTTTGGATGATTTCATTAGGCTGACTCCATTATGACAAAATATCCCTGAGCTCCATTTTCTGGATTAATATGAGCCTTCAGTGTGAATAGTTTGAGGTTACATGTGCAATGCTAAATCCCTCACTTGTCCAACAGCTTAAGTGAAGAAACCGGTGACCGGGATTTGAAAACAGAGTCATCAGGCTGCCAAAAATGAGAAACATAATGTAACTTACGTGCAATCTTCTTCTTGAGGCGAGGGCAGACAATAAACCAGACAACAGTGGCGGTCAGCAGAGAGAAGCCCAACGAGATGAGCAGGGTGCCCCACCAAGGGATCTTGTCAAATCCCAGCACTGAATGGCCAGGTGCCATGGACAGAATCAGACACACACACAAAGGCAAATAGAGAAAGGCAATTTTAAAAACCAAGGCAGCAAGTGCTACCCTTCTTAGTGGACAACACAGAAAGCTGACAAACCTAAAACTGAGCAGTTTTGTGGACATTATCTTGTCTTACATTTTACCTAGCTTTAGAAGACAACATCAGGTTATAATCAGAAGAAATTTATTTTTATTTAAATCATTAAATGGCACCAATGAAAGAAAATGAAGTATAGGGATAGATCTATAGCTTAACAAAAACATCTGACCATGTGTGTGATAGTTTGGCCCTGGTTGTTAGCATTACAAGCATGACTGTATTGCCTTATTGTGCCACGTCCTAGTTAAATATGGAAATCATTTGTACCCCTAGATGTGAACTATTAAATGCAAAAACAGGTGAAAGAGCAAAATGTCACTGTGACCCTAAAATGCACTGCTAACACGGCACATAGACAATGAGTTCTCCTTAAAAAGGAGACATTATTTAAGGAGAAAAAGGAGTCATTCACTAGAGCTGTTTGCTGTAGCAATGAGGGCACCCTCTTGCCAAGACTGCAGCAAAGCTGGTGCAGCAGAGGTAGCTATAATGCAGCACATGCTGGCAGAAAGCAACTATTTCCCTGTGGAAACCGTCATCTTTGTCATACAGAGAGGATGCAAATCAGCAGTGTGGTTGGGATAAAACAAAACTGCTGAAAATTCCAACACCACCACCTCTGGTGAGGTGACTCTGGCCGTGCATAATCAAAAACACACAAAAAAAAAAAAAAGAAGAAAAAAAAACACCACTTCCACTAGCTTGGGAATGTTTGGGAAGTTTAAGATAAACAAAAAGGAAATGAGGGCCAAGGCTAAGAGATAAGTGTCTTGGTCACCGTGTTCATTTGAGGGCGAGTCGGCGGTGTACTTTCTCCACAGTCACGCACACTGAATCATGAGACTACAGAGGACCGAACTGATGTTTACTTAGTTATGCAATGGAAGCTCGCTCCTTTCAGGGCTGGAAAAGCATAAGAGGAAAAACGGAAAGAGGCTCTGTAACAGCTGAGGCTCCAGTCTTTCACTAGAGTACATCGGGTCACATGTAGCCAGACATCCAGAGGCAGGTGTGACTCAGCTTGACATAACAGTACAGTAACACCCCAGGGGATTCAACAAACCAAAAAAAAGGACCCAGAGAACGACAAAGGGGCCTGACAACATTCACATGACTCTTTGTCACAGTGACTGGTTTG